>NW_027187891.1:0-57905 GCF_041381155.1 Argopecten irradians | reverse complement strand
ATGGGTGACAACGCGAAATTAGATCGTCGTGAATAAGTCGTTATGGGTGACAACGCGAAATTAGGTCGTCGTGAATAAGTCGTTATGCGTGACAACGCGAAATTAGATCGTCGTGAATAAGTCGTTATGGGTGACAACGCGAAATTAGATCGTCGTGAATAAGTCGTTATGGGTGACAACGCGAAAATAGATCGTCGTGAATAAGTCGTTATGGGTGACAACGCGAAATTAGATCGTCGTTAATAAGTCTTTATGCGTGACAACGCGAAAAGATCGTCGTGAATAAGTATTTATGCGTGACAACGCGAAATCCAAACACCCCAAAAATTTGTTGGTTTTCAGAATTGTTCTCAAATGCAGATGCACTAAATAACTGTTCCAATACTTCCGAAGCAGTATATCAGCTTTTGAATATTTGATTGTTCAATGTTTGCCTCGTTGATAAGTACATTATACTTGTTTCTGAACCAAACCTCTAATGAAATGTATGTTGTATTGTATACTTATTAAATATAATATCGTTAAGATATTCCACCGCCGACAGGGCATACAGGTTACTCGTCATTGGAACAATAGGAGATTTCAGAAAAGATGGCGTGACGTCACAGAAAGTTTACATCCGGGTCCTCAAAGGTACAAACACAATATGGCGACTGATAAAAACAATAACAAATACGTACATCCAAGCTTCATAATCGATACTTTGACAAAAGTTTACGCTTTCATACTTGCAAATTTCTGATTTTGAAATGGTTTCTTATTGTTTCACAGGTTACGGATGTTAACATTTTTATATTTTCATTTGTTTATTGCTAAATTTTAGTGTCGAAGCCACCTATCGAAGCGCTGCCGGGCCATCACACGTAGGCCTACCCGATTTTGTCCATACGTATAAATTCAGGTTGTGAAAAGGTGTTTATGAAAAGATGATCTATTTCAATGTATAATGTTTCTGTTATACATGAAAAACTTTTCACAATACGATATGATATAAACAAAACGTGAACCACCTGACCAGACCACGGCCGCTCGTGTATGGCTTCGTCGCTGGTAGATCACCGCAGGCCACAGCATTGTTGGGGGAAATAAATCATATTAATAATTACCAACACTTTTATCTAAAAAAGTACTTATTTAAGATATATATTCGTTATTTAATATGTACATGTTGTTTTAATGGAATACACTTTATCATAACAAAATTACGAATAGTAATTAAACTACTGTTTTACACGTACACGTATGGCTGACGAAATAATATGGCGATCTCGTAAAATAATATTTTTGATATTTCATTTTCAGCCGCTTTTATGCCATGGACTGCCGGCTGTGTTTAGTCTCAAACTGAAGTGGTATTACTTTTAGATAATTGGAATACATATTAGGTAGACTTCATTTAAATTGATATAAATTACAGATCGTAGTACTGTAAATGCCTACCAGGATACATTGCGCACGGCTTCGAGAATCCTAAATACTCAAAGTTTTGTTTAAAAATATGATAAAAAGAACCTACAAACTGACTCATTTGTATGTTGTAAACTAAATCCCAAAATTGATGACAAAAAATAACCAGAATACGTAATTTAATGACACTGAAAATGGACGAAATTCGGGTTCTCGGCTGTACTGTAATGGCTGCCGTGGGCTTTGGGTAATCTACGAAAGCAAATGTTTAATTTTGCACTAATCACACATCGTAAAGTGTTTTATCAAGAAACACTTCGAAAACAGTAATTGCTTATAATTATATTTTGAGGGACTTTGAGTTTAATTTGTAATATCAAGTTGATATTTGCAATATATCTGTCAAGGTTTATACGTAATGGCGACCGTGTTTTCTCGTAGCGGTCGAAAATGGAGTATAAAATATATGAATACTATAAGTTTAAATTCATATATTATTATAAAATATTTTTATTTACACTTTTTGAAATGTAAATAATGCAATAGTTCTCGGATTGGCGTTCTATCTATTACAATAAAATGTAAACAAACATCGCAAGCGGCTGTGTTCCTACAATGTTTATGTGTACAGATATAAGAGTTGTACCTTTGAGCGCCCGGATGTGCCTTTGTGTGACGTCATCGCCATCTTTTCTGAAATCTCCTATAATCCGTGTTTAATCGTGTATATATATATATATATAAGAAATAAAAACAATAACGACTGACTAGTGAGCGCTTTCGCCCTATTGTTTTTATTTCTTATAGATTTCGTCCGTAAGGATTTTTCTTTAAATTTATCATATATATATATATATATGGCTAATTAAGTAAAAACGCAAAAATAACATGAAATCATTTATTTTGCTTTCTGTGCATGAGCAATCGGTACATTATTCCGTATATGACATAGTGACACGGAATATTTTCGGGATGCAATTAATTATTTTTAATATTTTCATCTTGAAGTTAAATTAGAAGGTCAAACTTTTCAATGGTGGAAATAACTTTTATAACTGAAGAAAAATACTAAATCGTCTGCTCCTGCTTTTTTAGAGTAAAAAAACTACCGTTTGTCAGTGGTGGAGCATCTTTATCAAAATGTATTTCGAAAAAAATGTGCATTTACAATGAGGATTTGTTATTACGTTTGATCATTCAGAAGAATGGAATGTGCTTCTTTAATCCCTAGCTTCGTTTGAAAATTTTTTGCGTGGTTTCGGGGTGTTGTCTCTCTGCGGAGGAGTGCACGGTGACAGACATACAGATTCTCATAAGGAGAACCTTTCATCTTATTTCAACCCCATCACATAAATCCTGTTTAGTTTTTTGCCTTTATTCTTTAGCATGATCAGAAAAGCCGAATTATCTCATGACAAGGCGTGGTAAATTTAAGGTTGATTGAAGAAAATGCATATCTAAAAAATAAAGAATTATCTTTAACTCGTAATGCTGAATAGCGATTGAAATGTTTTTAAACAAATGCATTCTCAATGGTAAACATTTTATTAAAAGTATTATGTAAACGTTCGTTAGTCAATGTTTCACTTTTACGTTACAGATATTATTCTAGCTTTACAGACAGGCTTAATCTAGGTATTTCATATCAAATGATCTATCTTAATGAATCATTATTTTTGTTATTGATTGTTCACATAGCTTGGTTGTATTTCTGAAGGTCATGTTTTAATGGTCATGATGCATATATCTCAATTTCATGACTGGCTGTGTTTGTCGACATACTAATTAGAAGGTAATTCTTTGTACAGGCATCGATATCATTATTTTTATTTATTCGACACACTCTTCGTGATTATTTATATATTGTATGATTATTTATTGTAAAAATCGATGATCTGCATTTACATAACGATTCAGGTGATAGATTTAATTGCTGTAATTCCACTATTGTATTGTTCTATTGTAATAATGCACTGAATTCTGCTGATACTTTGATGTATTATTTTTTACCATTTTGTGCTTTTATTTATGTGACATTATTGTTACTTTGATTTAATGAGATATACCGTTGTTGCTTTTGTATCATAATGATGCTGTTACTTTTGTATATTAATTTGTGTTCTCGTTACTTTTGAATGATATTACTTGTAATATTATCTAAAGTAACAAGAATACAAATTACTTGTAATATCATTCAAAAGTAACAAGAATACAAATTAATACACAGAAGTAACAGTATCATAAAAAAGTAACAACGGTACATATCATTAAAGGGACAATTCACTCACGCTAATTCTTTTACATAACCAAGAAGCAAAATATGGCATAAATGTGTTGTTCTACATTTCTTATGAAACATATAGCATAACATATTGACAAATTCCACGTCATTGTTTAGTATTTTAATTGATGCCGTTGTAATTACAAATCGTTGATCAATACGATTAAGCAGGTACAATATGTACGCTGTACCCATACCTGAGCCAAAGTCATGCACGTTAAACAAATGAACTACATACCACTTGAGGATGTGATGAAACGGTTTTTTAGACAAGACAATTCACATAATAAGGTAAACACACTAATGTCAGAGCGATTGGAGCAGTTCTAGACAAAAGTAGCATTACTCTACGAACAAGGGACAGGGTTCGGCATACAAGATGTTCGACCACAATGTGTAATGGCGGACAGCGAGCGAGTTTGAACATCTCACACGCATTTCACCACCATGGACTTTTCTGACATATCACAGTAAAATGACTGATCTAATTTCCATTAGAAATAGGTTTTTCCGATATATGTACAAATTCTAATGTTCTCTTAGACTGAATTGTCCCTTTAAATCAAAGTATAATACTAGTACATGTATGTCGTAGGCTATTGTTACTTTGTTGTATAACATTGTAATATTCTACTTTGATTTAATGACATGTACCGTTGTTACCTTTGTGTAATATCAAACAACTCTACATGATGTAGGTGTGAAGATACAAAGCTCCAATGTGTATCACGTAGCCAGAAGGATGTAGCGGTCAATCTGAAACTCGTCAAATTAACATAATTAAGTGTACCTGTTCCCAATTTGTGTCTGATGGTCAGACAGGTACATGTGACGTCATAGATAACCATATGTTAACAGTCTGGTCAGCCGAACATTAGCTATGACCAATCTCTCTACACGAAGCAGAAACAATTCACGGATGTTAAATTGTAAATCGTATGTTGGCCAAATATTGTGACCGGTTTACGATCAGAAAAAGAGGAAGCTCAAACTTCCATACCAAACGTTTCAGTAATAACATACATGCAGTACAATCTATCGTTATATCTGTATGTCCATTTCTAATAAGACAGTGATAGTTCCATAACTAATTTGTCAGTTACATAGCTCATGATTACTGGAAACCAACAGGGAATTGAAAGCCTTCTCACTACAATGTATGGAATGTGTTAGTACGCGCACCAAGAAGTCCGCGCCATACGAGAGAAATCAGTGCAATTTAGGACAAGGGCCAAATTTCTTCTTCGGGAATCCTGAGTTGTCTGTCTTTAATATATTGATTGATTAGATTCTATCTCACACACGGTTTAATAGTTGGCACACTTCACTGATATATTTACGAGTAACAAATTAAGCCTAATGTATTGTTTTATGTGCGTTGAAAGTAGAGCAGACGTTCTATATATACTCTGGACCGAATCTCCGTAAACGTGCTCGTCCCTTTGGCAAACCTGTACCTAACTATAGCGAAAGTGTCGATGTGGCTTTTGTGATTGCATTATATTCCGTTTCCGGTCTGGTTCCACCAATACCTTTGACTCGACGTTGTGTTATATCTCAGTATATCGGCGAAGGGTTAGAATGTCTGGTTCTTTGTAAACTGGTTAGTCGTTTTGGCAAGTCTGACGAATCCATAAACGCTTGTCGATGTTTCACGACTTTTCTCTTGTCCGTGGCACCGCAATATTCATCCATTCTGTTTCCGGTGACGTGTTCTTATAACGTATCACTGAAAATTCAGGGTATTGATATTCAAATTATCAAAAGGTTTTAGTATAAAGGTTGGTCAATTTATGCATTGATATTGTAAAGGAGGAAAGAATGCCAACGTCATGTTTTGATAGGCGTATGATACAGTGGACAGTACATATTTCACAGTGACGTATGATACAGTGGACAGTACATATTTCACAGTGACGTATGATACAGTGGACAGATTTCACAGTGACGTATGATACAGTGGACAGTACATATTTCACAGTGACGTATGATACAGTGGACACATTTCACAGTGACGTATGATACAGTGGACACATTTCACAGTGACGTATGATACAGTGGACAGTACATATTTCACAGTGACGTATGATACAGTGGACAGTACATATTTAACAGTGACGTATGATACAGTGGACAGTACACATTTCACAGTGACGTATGATACAGTGGACACATTTTCACAGTGACGTATGATACAGTGGACAGTACACATTTCACAGTGACGTATGATACAGTGGACAGTACACATTTCACAGTGACGTATGATACAGTGGACAGTAAACACTTCACAGTGACGTATGATACAGTGGACAGTACATATTTAACAGTGACGTATGAAACAGTGGACAGTACACACTTCACAGTGACGTATGATACAGTGGACACATTTAACAGTGACGTATGATACAGTGGACACATTTCACAGTGACGTATGATACAGTGGACAGTACACATTTCACAGTGACGTATGATACAGTGGACAGTACATATTTCACAGTGACGTATGATACAGTGGACAATACACATTTCACAGTGACGTATGATACAGTGGACACATTTCACAGTGACGTATGATACAGTGGACAGTACACATTTCACAGTGACGTATGATACAGTGGACACATTTCACAGTGACGTATGATACAGTGGACAGTACACACTTCACAGTGACGTATAATACAGTGGACAGTACACATTTCATAGTGACGTATGATACAGTGGACAGTACACATTTCACAGTGACGTATGATACAGCGGAAAGTGCCCATTTCACAGTGACGTATGATACAGTGGACACATTTCACAGTGACGTATGATACAGTGGACAGTACACATTTCACAGTGACGTATGATGCAGTGGACAGTACACATTTCACAGTGACGAATGATACAGTGGACAGTATTAATTTCACAGTAACGCATGTTACAGTGGACAGTACACATTTCACAGTGACGTATGATACAGTGGACACATTTCACAGTGACGTATGATGCAGTGGACAGTACACATTTCACAGTGACGTATGATACAGTGGACAGTACACACTTCACAGTGACGTATGATGCAGTGGACAGTACACATTTCACAGTGTCGAATGATACAGTGGACAGTACACACTTCACAGTGACGTATGATACAGTGGACAGTACACATTTCACAGTGACGTATGATACAGTGGACACATTTCACAGTGACGTATGATACAGTGGACAGTACACACTTCACAGTGACGTATGATACAGTGGACAGTACATATTTCACAGTGACGTATGATACAGTGGATACATTTCACAGTGACGTATGATACAGTGGACAGTACACATTTCACGGTGACGTATGATACAGTGGACAGTACACATTTCACAGTGACGTATGATACAGTGGACAGTACACATTTCACAGTGACGTATGATACAGTGGACACATTTCACAGTGACGTATGATACAGTGGATACATTTCACAGTGACGTATGATACAGTGGACACATTTCACAGTGACGTATGATACAGTGGACAGTACACATTTCACAGTGACGTATGATACAGTGGACACATTTCACAGTGACGTATGATACAGTGGACAATACACACTTCACAGTGACGTATGATGCAGTGGACACATTTCACAGTGACGTATGATACAGTGGACAGTACACATTTCACAGTGACGTATGATACAGTGGACAGTACATATTTCACAGTGACGTATGATACAGTGGACAGTACACATTTCACAGTGACGTATGATACAGTGGACACATTTCACAGTGACGTATGATACAGTGGACAGTACATATTTCACAGTGACGTATGATACAGTGGACAATACACATTTCACAGTGACGTATGATACAGTGGACACATTTCACAGTGACGTATGATACAGTGGACAGTAAACACTTCACAGTGACGTATGATACAGTTGACACATTTCACAGTGACGTATGATACAGTGGACAGTACACACTTCACAGTGACGTATGATACAGTGGACAGTACACACTTCACAGTGACGTATGATACAGTGGACAGTACATATTTCACAGTGACGTATGATACAGTGGACAGTACATATTTCACAGTGACGTATGATACAGTGGACAGTACACATTTCACAGTGACGTATGATACAGTGGACAGTACACACTTCACAGTGACGTATGATACAGTGGACAGTACATATTTCACAGTGACGTATGATACAGTGGACACATTTCACAGTGACATATGATACAGTGGACACATTTCACAGTGACGTATGATACAGTGGACAGTATTAATTTTACAGTGACGTATGATACAGTGGACAGTACACATTTCACAGTGACGTATGATACAGTGGACACATTTCACAGTGACGTATGATGCAGTGGACAGTACACATTTCACAGTGACGTATGATACAGTGGACAGTACACATTTCACAGTGACGTATGATACAGTGGACAGTACACATTTCACAGTGACGTATGATACAGTGGACAGTACACACTTCACAGTGACGTATGATGCAGTGGACAGTACACACTTCACAGTGTCGAATGATACAGTGGACAGTACACACTTCACAGTGACGTATGATACAGTGGACACATTTCACAGTGACGTAAGATACAGTGGACAGTACACACTTCACAGTGACGTATGATACAGTGGACAGTACACATTTCACAGTGACGTATGATACAGTGGAAAGTGCCCATTTCACAGTGACGTATGATACAGTGGACAGTACATATTTCACAGTGACGTATGATACAGTGGACAGTACATATTTCACAGTGACGTATGATACAGTGGACAGTACATATTTCACAGTGACGTATGATACAGTGGACAGTACACATTTCACAGTGACGTATGATACAGTGGACAGTACACACTTCACAGTGACGTATGATACAGTGGACAGTACACATTTCACAGTGACGTATGATACAGTGGACAGTACACATTTCACAGTGACGTATGATACAGTGGACAGTACACATTTCACAGTGACGTATGATACAGTGGACAGTACACATTTCACAGTGACGTATGATACAGTGGACACATTTCACAGTGACGTATGATACAGTGGACAGTACACATTTCACAGTGACGTATGATACAGTGGACAGTACACATTTCACAGTGACGTATGATACAGTGGACACATTTCACAGTGACGTATGATACAGTGGACAGTACACATTTCACAGTGACGTATGATACAGTGGACACATTTCACAGTGACGTATGATACAGTGGACAGTACACACTTCACAGTGACGTATGATACAGTGGACAGTACACACTTCACAGTGACGTATGATACAGTGGACAGTACACATTTCACAGTGACGTATGATACAGTGGACAGTACACATTTCACAGTGACGTATGATACAGTGGACAGTACACATTTCACAGTGACGTATGATACAGTGGACACATTTCACAGTGACGTATGATACAGTGGACAGTACACATTTCACAGTGACGTATGATACAGTGGACAGTACACATTTCACAGTGACGTATGATACAGTGGACAGTACACACTTCACAGTGACGTATGATGCAGTGGACAGTACACATTTCACAGTGACGTATGATACAGTGGACACATTTCACAGTGACATATGATACAGTGGACACATTTCACAGTGACGTATGATACAGTGGACAGTACACACTTCACAGTGACGTATGATACAGTGGACACATTTCACAGTGGCGTATGATACAGTGGATACATTTCACAGTGACGTATGATACAGTGGACAGTACACATTTCACGGTGACGTATGATACAGTGGACAGTACACACTTCACAGTGACGTATGATACAGTGGACAGTACACATTTCACAGTGACGTATGATACAGTGGACAGTACACATTTCACAGTGACGTATGATACAGTGGACAGTACACATTTCACAGTGACGTATGATACAGTGGACAGTACACATTTCACAGTGACGTATGATACAGTGGACACATTTCACAGTGACGTATGATACAGTGGACAGTACACATTTCACAGTGACGTATGATACAGTGGACAGTACACATTTCACAGTGACGTATGATACAGTGGACAGTACACATTTCACAGTGACGTATGATACAGTGGACACATTTCACAGTGACGTATGATACAGTGGACAGTACACACTTCACAGTGACGTATGATACAGTGGACAGTACATATTTCACAGTGACGTATGATACAGTGGACAGTACACATTTCACAGTGACGTATGATACAGTGGACAGTACACATTTCACAGTGACGTATGATACAGTGGACAGTACACATTTCACAGTGGCGTATGATACAGTGGACAGTACACATTTCACAGTGACGTATGATACAGTGGACAGTAACACATTTCACAGTGACGTATGATACAGTGGACAGTACACATTTCACAGTGACGTATGATACAGTAGACAGTACACATTTCACAGTGACGTATGATACAGTGGACAGTACACATTTCACAGTGACGTATGATACAGTGGACAGTACACATTTCACAGTGACGTATGATACAGTGGACAGTACACATTTCACAGTGACGTATGATACAGTGGACAGTACACATTTCACAGTGACGTATGATACAGTGGACAGTACACATTTCACAGTGACGTATGATACAGTGGACAGTACACATTTCACAGTGACGTATGATACAGTGGATACATTTCACAGTGACGTATGATACAGTGGACAGTACACATTTCACAGTGACGTATGATACAGTGGACAGTACACATTTCACAGTGACGTATGATACAGTGGACAGTACACATTTCACAGTGACGTATGATCACAGTACACATTTCACAGTGACGTATGATACAGTGGACACATTTCACAGTGGCGTATGATACAGTGGATACATTTCACAGTGACGTATGATACAGCGGAAAGTGCCCATTTCACAGTGACGTATGATACAGTGGACAGTACACATTTCACAGTGACATATGATACAGTGGACACATTTCACAGTGACGTATGATGCAGTGGACAGTACACATTTCACAGTGACGTATGATACAGTGGACACATTTCACAGTGGCGTATGATACAGTGGATACATTTCACAGTGACGTATGATACAGTGGACAGTACACATTTCACAGTGACGTTTGATACAGCGGAAAGTGCCCATTTCACAGTGACGTATGATACAGTGGACAGTACACATTTCACAGTGACGTATGATACAGTGGACACATTTCACAGTGACGTATGATACAGTGGACACATTTCACAGTGACGTATGATACAGTGGACAGTACACATTTCACAGTGACGTATGATACAGTGGACAGTACACATTTCACAGTGACGTTTGATACAGCGGAAAGTGCCCATTTCACAGTGACGTATGATACAGTGGACAGTACACATTTCACAGTGACGTATGATACAGTGGACAGTACACACTTCACAGTGACGTATGATACAGTGGACAGTACACATTTCACAGTGACGTATGATACAGTGGACAGTACACATTTCACAGTGACGTATGATACAGTGGACAGTACACATTTCACAGTGACGTATGATACAGTGGACACATTTCACAGTGACGTGTGATACAGTGGACAATACACATTTCACAGTGACGTATGATACAGTGGACACATTTCACAGTGACGTATGATACAGTGGACAGTAAACACTTCACAGTGACGTATGGTGCAGTGGACAGTACATATTTCACAGTGACGAATGATACAGTGGACAGTACACATTTCACAGTGACGTATGATACAGTGGACAGTACACACTTCACAGTGACGTATGATACAGTGGACAGTACACATTTCACAGTGACGTATGATACAGTGGACAGTACATATTTCACAGTGACGTATGATACAGTGGACAGTACACATTTCACAGTGACGTATGATACAGTGGACAGTACACATTTCACAGTGACGTATGATACAGTGGACAGTACATATTTCACAGTGACGTATGATACAGTGGACACATTTCACAGTGACGTATGATACAGTGGACACATTTCACAGTGACGTATGATACAGTGGACACATTTCACAGTGACGTATGATACAGTGGACAGTACACATTTCACAGTGACGTATGATACAGTGGACAGTACACATTTCACAGTGACGTATGATACAGTGGACACATTTCACAGTGACGTATGATACAGTGGACACATTTCACAGTGACGTATGATACAGTGGACAGTACACATTTCACAGTGACGTATGATACAGTGGACAGTACACATTTCACAGTGACGTATGATACAGTGGACAGTACACATTTCACAGTGACGTATGATACAGTGGACACATTTCACAGTGACGTATGATACAGTGGACACATTTCACAGTGACGTATGATACAGTGGACAGTACACATTTCACAGTGACGTATGATACAGTGGACAGTACACATTTCACAGTGACGTATGATACAGTGGACAGTACACATTTCACAGTGACGTATGATACAGTGGACAGTACACATTTCACAGTGACGTATGATACAGTGGACAGTACACATTTCACAGTGACGTATGATACAGTGGACAGTACACATTTCACAGTGACGTATGATACAGTGGACACATTTCACAGTGACGTATGATACAGTGGACAGTACACATTTCACAGTGACGTATGATACAGTGGACAGTACACACTTCACAGTGACGTATGATGCAGTGGACAGTACACATTTCACAGTGACGAATGATACAGTGGACAATACACATTTCACAGTGACGTATGATACAGTGGACAGTACACATTTCACAGTGACGTATGATACAGTGGACAGTACACATTTCACAGTGACGTATGATACAGTGGACAGTACACACTTCACAGTGACGTATGATGCAGTGGACAGTAAACACTTCACAGTGACAAATGATACAGTGGACACATTTCACAGTGACGTGTGATACAGTGGATACATTTCACAGTGACGTATGATGCAGTGGACAGTACACATTTCACAGTGACGTATGATGCAGTGGACAGTACACACTTCACAGTGACGTATGATGCAGTGGACAGTACACATTTCACAGTGACGTATGATACAGTAGACAGTACACATTTCACAGTGACGTATGATACAGTGGACAGTACACACTTCACAGTGACGTATGATACAGTGGACAGTACACATTTCACAGTGACGTATGATACAGTGGACAGTACACATTTCACAGTGACGTATGATACAGTGGACAGTACACACTTCACAGTGACGTATGATACAGTGGACAGTACACATTTCACAGTGACGTATGATACAGTGGACAGTACACATTTCACAGTGACGTATGATACAGTGGACAGTACACACTTCACAGTGACGTATGATACAGTTGACAGTACACATTTCACAGTGACGTATGATACAGTGGACAGTACACACTTCACAGTGACGTATGATGCAGTGGACAGTACACATTTCACAGTGACGAATGATACAGTGGACAGTACACATTTCACAGTGACGTATGATACAGTGGACAGTACACATTTCACAGTGACGTATGATACAGTGGATACATTTCACAGTGACGTGTGATACAGTTGACAGTACACATTTCACAGTGACGTATGATGCAGTGGACAGTACACATTTCACAGTGACGTATGATACAGTGGATACATTTCACAGTGACGTGTGATACAGTGGACAGTACACACTTCACAGTGACGTATGATACAGTGGACAGTACATATTTAACAGTGACGTATGAAACAGTGGACACATTTCACAGTGACGTATGATACAGTGGACAGTACATATTTCACAGTGACGTATGATACAGTGGACAGTACATATTTCACAGTGACGTATGATACAGTGGACAGTACACACTTCACAGTGACGTATGATACAGTGGACAGTAAACACTTCACAGTGACGTATAATACAGTGGACAGTACATATTTCACAGTGACGTATGATACAGTGGACACATTTCACAGTGACGTATGATACAGTGGACACATTTCACAGTGACGTATGATACAGTGGACAGTACACATTTCACAGTGACGTATGATACAGTGGACAGTACACATTTCACAGTGACGTATGATACAGTGGACACATTTCACAGTGACGTATGGTACAGTTGACAGTACACATTTCACAGTGACGTATGGCACAGTTGACAGTACACATTTCACAGTGACGTATGGCACAGTTGACAGTACACATTTCACAGTGACGTATGATACAGTGGACAGTACACACTTCACAGTGACGTATGATGCAGTGGACAGTACACATTTCACAGTGACGAATGATACAGTGGACAGTACACATTTCACAGTGACGTATGATACAGTGGACAGTACACATTTCACAGTGACGTATGATACAGTGGACAGTACACATTTCACAGTGACGTATGATACAGTGGACAGTACACATTTCACAGTGACGTATGATACAGTGGACAGTACACATTTCACAGTGACGTATGGTACAGTTGACAGTAAACATTTCACAGTGACGAATGATACAGTGTGCACATTTCACAGTGACAGCACAATATTACTTGTGTTTAAAAACAACTGAACTCAGAATCTTTCAAAAACAAATGGCTTTGAAAACTAATAAGGTCATTTTAGGAAAGTAAGATAATGGCATTAAGGACAGTTACATGTAGAATCTATGTCAAGTAATGACATGGGAACCATCTGGCTAATACTTATTTACCGTTTATATTTAACATATCAGAAAATTGATTCTTCAATAGCATGCACACATACTCGAATTGCAGGTATGAACAATTCCAGATTTGTTTAATGCCTTATAACCGTGTTTTTATTCAGTATCAGATTATGTAATAATTGATAACACGACTTAAGAAAGATTTGACCTAGAGTACGTTGTCACTTATGTATCAGAGTCGTTCGTTAATCCTGGATATCTGGTTCTATTGTATTATCTGTGCATAATTCAATTTTGATCGTTACGAGCATTTTCATTGGCTTAAAAATTTACTTTATAAGCCCATAAAAGATGGCGTCGCCGTTTGTAACGTTGCTTCTGGTTGGCTGATATGACGGCGTAATGTTTTCATAGACAAAAGAGTCCCAAAACGAATTTTGAATAAAGAGATTTCCTTTAGTAAATTGAATTATAAGGATTAATTTGAATAGATTTCTGTGAAAAATTTGAGTGTACTCTCATCATAAACTCGCGGTTTATTTAGAGTAATAATTCTGAAATATCTATAACGTGTTTCATGCATTATGTATAGTCCATTCTTTCCTATGTCCCCGTTTTTTGGTATGATTGCTGAAAGTTCCTTTTAATCCATTACTTCCAACATGCCCCGTCACATTCTGCATGCCTGTACGCCTGACCCGCTAAAAGTGATGTATATAAACTTAATTTGTCAGTTAACGCGTGTAGAGTGGATGATAAAACTTAAATTTGTCAGAGCAAGGCTTGTCTGATTTAGGTCGTGCCTCCCGCCATAAACCCGTCAACACCGCACCGCCTTTACACCCACATTGCCTCTCCGGACATCAATCTCACGCTAAATCATACTCAATGGCGTGTTGATAGCTATATCACTTGGGTTTTTTTCACAATAAAATAAAATGAATATGAAGAATATCGCAACAAATATTTCGTTAGTTTCTTTTCAGATTACCTAACCGTATCTTTAATTACTTCATCAGAGATGATCCCTTTCATAATTTAAGTTTTTGAATCCTATAATGATTATGGTTTTATGTTAAAATTATTTTTCAATGTTTTCATTTAAGAAAAAAATGCGTTGATTGGATAAATTGTCTACTAAAACATCGAGTGAGGTTTTTATTTGATGTTGTCCATTCCAAGATGTTTACTTTATAATTGAAAACGTTAAAGTTGGATGCTAGCCACTCTGTCCATATTACACATTACATTTAGGTTCTGTTGGAATGGCTGTACCATCCTAAACTATAATGAGTTATTTATTACTTTTACTATGGATGCAAAAGTTTCCTGCAATTTTTTTTTTTTTTTCTCAGTGAGATGTGCGATGATGTTTGTCATTTTTTCGACTCTTGTTGCGTATTCGACCCTGGAATTTGAAGTATGATATGATGTCATAGAAAGGAGAAGGTACGTTAAGACTCGAATATGGCCTCAAAATTAATTCTCTAGTAAAGAACAACATATTTTGCCATATAACAGCTGAATACATTTGCTAACACATTACATCTCGAAAATATCTCGCATGTGCCAATTATGTTCACTATGACGTCATCAACATGCAGTTTCCCGCCATTTTTCACAAAAATCCTTGAAAAATCATACTTTTTGAGTGGTTTTCTCTAAAAATGAATGTGGCCGCCTTCGTGGAGCAGAAAGAGATTTTCACACGTTGTGTATCGTGTATTTACGCATATCCATGCAAAATGTAAAGTTGCTCCAAGGTGGCGGCCAAATCCATTTCAAGCCTTTTCTAACCTAAAGATGATGAATTTCTAGCAAAATTTGGCGAGAAGAGGAAAATCATCAATTTGATGAAATGTGTTTTGATGAATGGCAAGTATGAGAGTATTTATTGATATGAAATTGATGGGGATCAGAGTTAATTTTTTTCGGCCTGAAAAATTAAGGCCAATTACTGGTCCTATCATATCTAGTAAAAAATAAAAATCTAGTATCCGAGTACTTGAGTATTCACGAATTATTGAGAAAGATCGGATACGAGTATTCGTTACTCCTGATATTTGTGGATCGCGATCTTTCAAAAGCAAAAAAAAAAAAAAACTTCTTTAATGCTGTCATAGCTCAAAAATGTGAAGGAATGTACATTAAAATCTGAATATCATCGATGTTTTCACTTTGAAGTAGACCGGAAGTACACAAGAGCTGCGTGAAGTAAAGCTAGCAACATGTTATTTTCGTATCCACGCTTCGATGCAGTGTTGTGAATTCTTCATAAAATAATAATGATAAAACATAATTATTGAATTCTAGAGATGTAAAAGATGATAATTGATTTCGTTTTCATTACGGGTCGGAAATATGTAAAAATACGAATATATTTACATTAGGCTACTGAGTATGTAGATGTGAACCCCATGTCAAAATCGAAAGGTAGGCTAATTATGAGCAAAATCATAAATTACTTGATTAAAAATAAAAACTATAGGCCTAGAACCAAATTGAATTGTAACTGCTCTTACAGATTTAAACATTTTTTTCTTAATCTCAATGTTTATTCTGTATTTGATCAAAATAAAAGTAACAGTGAAAATATTTTCATATGGTTATTTATGCCTTACCATGATGATTTCATGCCGTAATTGATGTGCAGTAGTATTTTTGAGATGACGTCATTTCAAAATTCAAATGATTTGATTATTTTTACAGTAACAGTGACTGAATCCTGCTGTACTTCACCTGTAACTCTATTGCTTAGTGATAAGGAATGTAAAATTGCTAAAAATGGTTTTATTATCAATCAAACATTTATCAATATATAAGAGCATTATTGATTTATCAATAAAAACAGTTTCGACTTCAATTGAATCTTTTGCTTGTATCTAACTGGTGATTCGTGGTCCGATCTGTGAATCGTCAACCTCGAATCGTGGATCGGATCGGATCGCCACATGTTAGACAATCCACAGCCCTAATATCTACTCCAAATTTTCTATTATTATTTTTTTTTAAATTTTTATCGAAGAAAGATAAAAAAAACCAATCAAATGGTGGATATTCCATTTAATAACAAAACAAATTAGTTATGACAACGTCTGATTCATCTAGGGAATGTTAATTTATGCGACTCAAGATTATATAGTCACTCAATCAAAAGCGCATTTATACTTATATATACATATATATTATTCCTATTACATGTTCATAACAACCGAAAAGATTACAAGTTACGAATACTACAGTTCCTGATATAATAAGAACACATTAGCCATCAATAAGTTCGTGACATTAGATCGATGATATATTTATATATTTATCAACAACCTGTAACAACACCTTCAATAATTATTTTGGATATACATCTGATAATACAACTGCTTTATTAATGTTTTATAAACTACAAACGAAACAGTTCTGGTACGTTGGTTTGGAATCTTAATTGAACAATGGATGAACGTCTTCAACACAAGAGTTTTACATGCCTGTGGTTTGTATGGTGATGTTTAAAAGTACGACAAATTACCTGGGGTCAAGGTCACTGTCTGACAATGAAATCTTGTACCGGAAGTATGCGTCCATCACTAGGTAGTAACCGGATGTGTTACCATACCATCCAATATTTTAATAGCTCGATAAACACGATCGGAATTTTAAGTTACTTCCTATATGCTGAAAATCCAGCAATACAGTTCATTAACCAATTGTATTGTCAAATACATAGTTGAGTATGAAATATGTTTACAAGTACGTATGATATATACTAAAATTTCATTTTTAACAACAATCACTTTTAATAACTTTATTTATTTTAAAATTCGGATTTACCTGAAATTTTACTTAGTTACATAGATATTTGTTATCATTCGATCACCTTTGCTTCTTTTTTGTCGCAAAACTGCTCTCCGTGACAAAGTCTCTTTGCTGAATACCGATTAAGCTGTTGCAAATATAAATTTACAAATGCAATGTTCTACCGTGAATCGTGTTAATTATAAGGTTATCCGGTAGAGAAGGCGTCTTCATAAAGAACACCCGCTAATTATATACATTAAGTACTCGCTATTCAAATCTGGGTCACAGCGACACACGTAACAACTCTAGGTCACATAGGCACATACTGTTATAGCTAGGTCACAGCTACGTACAAATCTAGGTCATATCGGCTCTTAAATGTAATACAGCAACCAAAAACGGAACCACAAGCCATATCTTGAAGGTATAGCAATAGAGATATATTTGATTATCTTTCATCGCTGAAATATAATAATATATGATGCCTCTTCATTCGACACATTATAACCCTCCGGGATGTAAATATTGATATCATAATACATACAACACCGTTGTCGAGTGGGCCATGTTTATAAGTTTGAGAAATACAGGATTATAAACACCCCCATTACATTACAATGTATGGTATACACGAATCGAGCATCATTTCGTGTTGATACACCAACCAATACTTGAGGATGCACACAATTAACTCGATTTGATGTAAATATTCGATCAAATCTGATTAAGATATATTTCAATGATAGTTAAGAATTTAATAACAAATATAATTATTTTTAGTTGTTTATTGTTGACAGCATTGAAGATCAAAATCTGAGAGTCCGACACAAGTTGAACGAAATATCTGAAGCGAACACAGGGTAAGATACTTATCATATTACTATATTTCTAATTTTTAAAATTGAATAAAATGCAATGTATGTCCAACTGACAAGTGTTTTGTCATTTCGTTCTAGAATCGTGACTTCACGTCAACAGTACTCATTCCATGTCATATTTATACGAGCGAAGTCACTAGATATCAATCGTGATTGTAAGTAAAAATATCAACGAAATTCATTGTTTTTATATTAATTGTTATTACAAAAAGTATACTATTTTAGTAAAACATTGTCAAATTTAAGTGTTTTTGTGTTAAAATTCAATGTATTTGGTATGATAAACTAAAACTGATAAGCTTCGTGATTTTGGTAATTAATATTTAACAGTTGTATAATTTGTCATATAAAGTGGTTATCGATTTTTTAGACAGTAAATAATCAATACGAGTCACAACGATACAAAACAATGCCCTGGTTTATATGAAGCGTATCACGCTACTCAGTTGTTCGGTAAACCTAAGCTGATTTCTGTTTGTCTTAGACCCCCGCCATGGTCCTCTCCTCCCATCACTCTTTGATGAACCGAATTTCAAACCTTCCTCTTCCACGCGGACACGTTGACGCGTTTGATCAGAGTATCCCATCTCATTTCGGTGACGGATAAGGCAAATCTCGCAAAAAACGAGACTGACACTTTGACAACTTCATTTCCGTTTTTGCAAGACCGTACTACATGGTATTTTCCTTTAAAGCATTTGTTTGTTCAAATCATGACTTTTTTTACAAGTGGTAAAAAGGTTTGGAAACAGACGAAAGGCTTATTTGATGTTCACAGTGAACGTCTTTGTTCAATTACTAGTGAGTTGTTCCCACGTGTATCACAAAGCCACACCCAAACACGGCGTATCTTCTGTGAACCAAGAACAATGGCGACGGAAACTGATGGAATATATCAACATTGATGATTCAATATTATCATGTTTCATCCCAGAAGTATCAGTTCAATAACATGGACAGAAACTTACATATCAGTTCGAAATACATGGGTCGGTATCTGTGATTATGTTTTGTCGAATTTGTATATTTGCATGATAATTGTGGAAAAATATAACACGTTCGGGAATAGTTAGCGTCCGTTATCACATCCTTCGATCAGGAATCGCCTCATAGTAGTTATTGTGTTGATCGTTCGAACTGTGTCTTCTTGTCATACAAATACTGCGAACGGTTAGGATGCTATGTACAGCATGCTTCCGTTCAGAGAAGGCCCGGTAACACAAGGAGACACAGACAAATATCAAAAGCAGTCGTTCATAAAACGTACATCTCATCATGCACATGCACAATGTTTTCAACGGGGGTCTTTAGGATCGACGATAGAAGTTGATGAGACATCAATCAATCTCTTTAGGTACATAACATGTATATACAAAATATAATCTATTTATAGCTTAAAAAGGAGCAACTCGAAAGAGAGAAAAGTTTTATTTCAATAACCAAAAGTACAAATTCTGCAGATTAATTACGATATTGGTGCTAATAAAATCTGTCGTTAAAGAGGCACTTTGTAATGAACAATGTGAGCTGTTGTGCATTTACTATTAACTGATCATCATTTCGTTATAACTACCAAAAGAATGTACAAGTCCTAAGCGTAGCTCATTTTTGTCACGTCTCTCTCTTTGCTCTATTTTGTAAATTTACATGTAAGGTATTGCATAGTAAAGTCGATAATAAAAAAAATCTACATTCTGTGACCAAAATATGAAATCCGTCACAACTTCGAAATAATAGAAAAAATATTTAATCCAGATGCACCCTTTTCATTAGCAATTTTGCTATTTTTTAAGCAGTTGAGGACACAAAATTAGATATGTATTCGTTTTGGTGGTAGTGCAAGAAAGATAACTCTTTAATATTAGTAAGCATCGTAGCTTTGTGGTTTTAACACATTTTTGGGCGATATCATTGTAAAAATCTGTTTATCATTTAAGCATGTCTCTAAAAGAAAATCTCCTTTTTATGTCAACAAGTTTCATTAGCATCATTCGCATGTTAGCATTCGTATAATGTATTGGAATTTTTAAAATAAGCTTACTTATAAATACGTATCAGAACCTTCATTTGTATGAAGAAACTGAACAAAAGGATAAAAAAGTACACATTTCAATCAAATCAAACTACACGATACACAATATGGTTTATTATCTAAACCATTTAAATGATAATAAAAATGTCAAAAAAAAATATAAGAAATATCAACTGAATTCATTTCACATCAAATCAACTATTATGACTATTAAAACGTTAAAGTGAATAGTCGGGCAAAAGAAAACCAGTCTAAATGCGTTCATTGGCCTTCCAAAAGTTCTCACATATTAATACGACGGTCAAGTTCTGCTTAGTTTCCCAGTTCTGACCATAAAAGTAAAGAAAAGTTTGAAAGCATTGAAAGCGAGGCTGCGCGGAAATGTAACCACGGACATAGTGAGCCGGGAGGACGTTTTAAAAATGTCCATACTACAATTTCTTCGTACGCAGACAGATTTTGACGAGAGATTTTATTTTTCTATTTCATAAGAAATTATACCGGATACATTCACACCATTTTTACCGACTATAGCCATCCTTGCCCGACTGTTCACTTTAAATAAGAGTGCGACATACATGTATATAGTATAGTCAAGCAAGCGATAAGCATAAGATATTTAACCAGTATGGCAACAAAAAATGAAAAAAAAAAAAGGATGTGTGATCTAGCTGTCTTGCAAATCAGACTAAATTGTCAAACAAACAAAAATTGAATATCGAATGCCGTCACAATGACTTTCAAACCAGTATATTGTATTGTCATCACTACATACATGTAAGTTACTAGGCTAAAATGGTGTCTATAAAGGAATAAATGACAATCAAAGGAGTCCATAAAAGGGTCACCACTGTCTTAACGTCAATTGATCGCTGTCAAAATCAAGCTCTCTCTCATAGTTAACCTTTTTGGCACTACCAGTGTTAAATAACAAATATATTAAACCGTTTTGTGGTTTAAAGTTAATACTTTTTTCACATCAACCTCCCAAAATGAATAAAGAATGTCAATAAGAGTATTGAACTATCTAGATAAGGCGTCTATGGAAAATCATCTACGGTATATAGCTAGACCATGCCTACATGTATATTACAAATCAAAGCTTTAACAAAGCAATGTTGGATTATGAAATCGAAGCAAAATTTCACAAACAGTCAAATCAAACGATAAACAGAAAAAAAATATATTGCATTAGTAACAAGAGCTGTTGGAGAACAGCAAAGCTCGCCTATCAGAAGAAGTTGATGTTCAAGTATTTACTATTTAAACATGGAAATATGACAAATTAACAGACTCAAAAAAACCCTTAAGGGCCCCAAATTGGTTCACGTTCATCATCCATACACATTAGGAAAATAAAATCATAAACATTTATTATGACTTAAGCTTAAACAATAGACAAAATAGAAACTTGCTCAAAAACTTTAACATAGAAATATGACAAATTAACAGACTCAAAAACCCCCTAAAGGGCCCCAAATTGGTTGTATTATCACGTTCAGCATCCATACACATTAGGGAAATAAAATCATAAACATTTATGATGACTTAAGCTTAAACAATAGACAAAATAGAAACTTGCTCAAAAACTTTAACATGGAAATATGACAAATTAACAGACTCAAAAAAAAAAAAACCCTAAAGGGCCTAAAATTGGTTGTATTATCACGTTCAGCATCCATACACATTAGGAAAATAAAATCATAAACATTTATGATGACTTAAGCTTAAACAATAGACAAAATAGAAACTTGCTCAAAAACTTTAACATGGAAATATGACAAATTAACAGACTCAAAAAAACCTAAAGGGCCCCAAATCGGTTGTATTATCACGTTCAGCATCCATACACATTAGGAAAATAAAATCATAAACATTTATGATGACTTAAGCTTAAACAATTGACGAAAAAGAAACTTGCTCAAAAACTTTAACGTGAAAGGGGACGGCAACGCTGACGCCGACGCCGACGCCGACGCCGACGCCGACGCCGACACCGGGGTGACAACATTAGCTCCCCCTATTCTTCGAATAGGCGAGCTAAAAATGCATTAATTTCATTTTCATATAATACATTAACGTCTGTTAATATTTACAAAGAAAGAAAATCAGCAAAGTAATTTATCCGGAATCAATTTATGTTTTAGTGACGAAATCCAAATATCACAGAATAATTAAACCAGCCCCACACAGACTAAGGGTGAACATACAAGACTCATGGTATAAATGCCAAGGGTTCAAATTAATATCCGTCAACATTACAGGAAGACCTGATAATATCAAAATCCTGTGACAAAGCTTGAAAATAGTTAGTGTTAAGAAATTATAAATTACATTTAATTGTTTTTCCCTTATTTTTTTTTTACTTATTTCCCTTACTACACAGTCGAACAAAAATTGGAGATAATTATCATCTGTATTTTTCAGAGGCAAGTAAAAATTCTCGCTCATAAAATTATACCTGAAACTCAAGGTGCACTTATATGGCCTCTACCTTTCCGAAACGGCTTTATATTTTTAAAATGGGAATGTAAAACGAGATTGATAATTTTATGGAGTCGCAAAAATTATTAACTTAACGTTAATATTAAATTTAACGTCACCTTCTGAACAATTCAATTAAAAAAATTAAATGTTAATTTTCATAACGGGTCGTCTGAAAGTTTCCCGCTGTCATTATTTTATAAAATATTACCTTATCACTGCACCAGACAGCAAAACAGCGAAATGAACCTTCACCGTTAACACAGATTAAGCATTTGTTTTGTGTTGTAATTTCAACATCTCTTAAGTCATCCATAGAATTTTTACTATATTGTTCTTGGTTTCATATTCTATTTTAGAATAGTACACAGTAGGCATTTAAACGACATGTCACAATGAGAAGAAAGGTATATATTTCTGAATGGAGTCAGTCGTCATAATCTTCTCTTCAAAAACTCTCATCTTTAGTTCAACCCAAACCACTAATACGTCAATGTGTTATGTGATTATAATCTAGATCCTACGATGTACGTTTACTCCAATGTAATAAGAGTTATCTATCGTAGACCAGTAAGAACATGATTGACACGCTACACCACCGGTATTTTTATAAAATGCCTCAATCAGTCATCATTACATGTACATAAAAAACTTATGTGACTAAAAAACTACCACAAAAAGGACGTTGTCTTTAAAAAAAGTATCGATAACAAAACAATGATCAAAATAGTAAAAAAAAAACCAGTGAACCTGTAATCAAAACATAGTAACTGTTACATAAATGAAATGCTTTCATGTACCATGTGATACCCCATAAATATACTAGTATATCTAGTGGTGATGGCGCTGAAATGACGTTAGCGCAGGATATAGCCTTTAAGCATCATTCCATCACCATTAGAAACAAAAGTCCCGCACAAACGTTATCATGTATCACATGGTAAGTTTCATTGTAATTTTTGTGCACGACAACCATTATATACGTTATGTTTGTTTGTCCCTCTCCTACATCAACGTATCCAAATACATTAAATTAACACTTAATTTCACACCATAAAAAACAGAAAACGACAGGTACCAAATGCATAATCGATTTTTAGCATACAAATGTATTTTACAAACCAGGGGTTGATGCATTGAGTTTATGGATGTATTTACTACATTTCATTTCCACTTATGCATCCATGAAATTTTCTTCGTGTATTTTACAAAATGTACCTATACATCTTATGCATGTTTTGTTTAGTTATGTTGGTGCATTAGGAGGTCAAACAATAACTGTATGTCAATAGATAGACAATCCAACTATTTAAAAAAAAAGCCGTTACGATAACTCGATCTAGATAGTTTGAGACAAAATGTCAGGAGGATTTAAAGAATTACCACATATGGCAATCATGAGCCTGAATCTCGAAGGTAAATCAACGTATCGCTGCGTTTACGTTATTCAGTTCCCTAACTAACACGCAAATCTCACGACTGTAAAGAATTATTGAATTAGTGCTGTTTTTGCATAATGTTTTGTATTGGTTCGATTTTTAAGTTCGACACCACGAAAGCTTTTGGATTTTATAAAAAATGTTAAAGTGACTATCGATAACACAATCATAAACAAAAGGTTGGAGAAATGGATGGTCTATACACAAATTATATCGGTTGAGCAGGACTTTGTAATGCTTCAGGAGATATACTTTAAAAACTTCTGAACCGAATCAATGTAGTTTTCAGGTAAAAATAATGCTTTTCATTGATCAAAACTGTAAGTTTCTAATTTTGAAACGCTTTAAACCATTTCAAATGTCTTTCGAGACAACAGATTGAGGACAAAAATCAAAACTAATCGCTGACTATTAATTATTAAAGCTTCAAAGTATACAATAATAATAGAAAATAGTATTCAAATAATACTTAATTGACAAAATATCTTAATAACAGTTTTGATAAAATTTTGCCTTTGTATGTATAATTTACCCGAACGTCACAGTAAAATATATAATGTAATATGCGAGAAAAAATCCGAGATCCAGCTTGTGATATCGTATACAAATATTACAATGTGAATCACATACACAATATCATTAACAAGTAATACATGAACACAGCTATAAACGGAGTACAATATTACTACGGAACACGCACATATTTGTGTTTCAGCAGCATAACAAAATGAATAACATATTTGGAGAAAGAAAGCTTTTATAACAAAATGTGATTCACAGGGGGGATACGCAAATGTATTGGGTTCATGAAAAAAAATGTATTTGGCGAGGTGATGGCCATCCTCGATGCTACAGGTGTTACTATTACTGACGTTATATCCATCTACATTATGTCGTACCAAAACGTAAGGCAACAGAAGACATGGGTAATTTGGTTCACCAAAATAATCGAATAACGGTACACTGTGATTGACTGTGCGGCTTTCAAGTTGGGCGTCGCTCTCTCTGTAAAAGAAAAAAGTGTCTTTGCAGGCGTGTGATTCGTCACTTTTTTTCTTCAATTGCCTCCAATTTTATTATTGTAAGACCCAGGAGTGTATATAACGTCAGTGATAGTAACACTGGAGTATCTAGGATGGGTGATGCCAAGCCATAAGTTTTGTTCCACATCAGAAACCTTTATACTAGGTATCTTCCCAATAAAAAGATATGTCTTACCCCTTGACCAATCAAATTCTGAATATTTTGCCACAGCTGGGGTGATTGTTTATGCTGGTCTTAATGAGGATGAGGTCGCATGTGTTCCTTGATTGTAATCACAATATTCGTACCTTGATTGACCTTCATTATGGCCTTGTCCACCTTGTTCTCCGCCCTACAATATACAGTAACAAACATGATAAAAGGCCTAGTACGTGTACGTAGGTATGGCACATGATCAAAATGTTAGGTACGTAGGTGTCGCCCATTAAATATCGGCATTTTTTTCGGAAGGTTATCTATTAGAAAATCCTATACATTGGTATTTCTAATTTACACTTAGGATCCCTTTTTTTACATCACCGTGGTAAAATAATTATTCTAACGATGAAACTGCAACGGAAGCGAATTTTCAGGAAGAAATGTAACAGAAATGTGTTTTATCATATTAATATCAATGTTTCAATATTTTGCCATCATAATGAGATATTCAATTAAATTATTGACAATGTCCATATGAGACCGGATCGGAAATGTGTACAGCTAATGAACTGCATGTGTAAATGATCTACAATTTTTGTCCCTATGTTTATGAAATTTGATCTCATTAAGCAAATAATACGGACAATCGTTTTTAAACACCTTGCTGTATATTTTATGATATCAGACTTCGACACAAGGTCGTGTTGTGACTGTTGTGGTATAACTTACGTCTGACGGTGAGGTTACTTCTTTCGTGGTTTGTTTAAATGTGCTCCTTTTCCCTGTAAAAAATACCAAAACCCGACTCCAATTCGAGGAAAATCTTTTAAGGACATAATAATGAATTATATGCAAAAAATCTAATAAAGTTGTAAACTAATCGAAACTGAACAAGCAGCCGCAATGCGTGGCATTATCCCCCGCGCCCAGCAGTTGGTATAAAAACCCCAAATACATTAAGGTCAAAGTAACAATTATTCAAGTATAACTTTAAATGTATGTGAGTATTGTAAGATTAAACAAGAGGCCCAGAGGGCCTGTATCGCTCACCTGTTTTTTTGTTTTTTTTGTTGGTTTTTTTTTTTTTTTTTTGGGGGGGGGGTTAATTCTGTAATTTAGTGATTCAAAAATCACAAAGACTCTTACAATAAGATAAAATAGCAAAATTGACTCCATGATTTGTTTAATTTTGAATCCCAACCATATAATGATGCTATAGATACCATACGAATATGCTAGCCAATACATAGTTTCAGAGAGGAAGTAATTTATAAATTGACCCCTTTTGACCCCGCCCCTCAGGCCCTCGGGGGGAGGGGGGCAGCCCCATCATTTGTACAAGTTCGAATCCCCACCCTACAAGGATGGTACTATTGCATTATGAGTGCTATCCCATGCTTAGTTTCAGAGAAGAAGTCGTTTATATGGAAACAGCCAAATTGACCCCTTTTGCCCCTTGGGAGTCAGCCCAATCGTTTGTACAATTTTGAATCCCCACCCTATAAGAATGCTATCACTGCAGTATAGATGCTATCCCATGCTTAATTTCAGAGAAGAAGTCGTTTATATGGAAATAGCCAAATTGACCCCTTTTGGCCCCGCCCCTCAGGCCCCTGGGGGATCAGCCCCATTATTTGTACAATTTTCAGTCAGTAACCCATAAGGATGCTACCAGTCAAATTTTGTTGAATTCCGACCAGCGGTTATGGAGAAGAAGTCGATTGTTGACGGACGGACGGACGGACGACGGACGCCACGGTATGGCATAAGCTCACCTTGGTCCTTACGACCAGGTGAGCTAAAAAAAAACAGCAGGTAACAAGAGCCAGTAATCTGATATATACAGAAATTCTCATTGAGCTGCATTGAACGGTTTTGCAGTTATAGTCCGGACACAAAAAGAAACAGTAATTTGATATTTTTAACTTTGTTTCCATGGTAACAGAAAAAACACCTAACATGGAAAAGCAAAAGGCACAACAAGGGCACTTGTCTGATATCTTCAGAAAGTTTCATGGATCTACTTTGCACGGTTTTGGCGTTATAGTCCAGAAATAAAAGGAAACAGTATTAAGGTATCTCAAAGGTAACGAAAACATTTTTTTATTTAAAAAATGGAAGGTCCGCAATAACAAAAGGCACAAATAGGGCACTTGTTTGTTGTATACAGAAAGTTTCAAGGAGCTGCGTTGAACGGTTTTGGAGTTATAGCTTTGAAACACAAGAAAGAGTAATTTGGTATTTTGACTAAGTTTCCACGGTAACGGAAGACGAAAAGACGAAAATTAAGGTTTGTTAATTTTCGTCTTTTCGGGGCGAAAAGACGAAAATTAAAGTTTGTTAATTTTCGTCTTTTCGGGGCGAAAAGACGAAAAGAGAAAAAGGCAAGATTTTTTGCGGACGAAAAGACTAGAATCAAAGTCGCTAATTAGCGTGTATCACTTTCGTCTTTACGTGTTTAACTTTTCGTCTTTTCGCCGCGTATAATATAGTTTGGTTACTCCTAAGATATAATAGAGGAGGCGAGTGGCATACTGATTAAATCTGGTCAAAATCATATTAATCAAATGGTGACCGTAGAACTAGAAGCGAAACGAAGTTGTGAAGTCAAATTCATCAAAGATTACGTGAGGTTTTGTATAATGGTTAAGCCAATACATACAACAATCCACATTAGGGCCAAATAAACAACAAAATGGTTGGCCCAATGTAAATGTAAATGGATTGGGAGAAATACGTGATGATAGTGTGTACAGGTTATGGCTAATTATGTAGTTACCTTGATTGTGATTATAAGTGTCTGGGTATCCTTGTGCTTGGTTCCATGTACGTTTCAATTCCCTTGCTTCTCTTGGTCTTTGTGTCCTAGGATGCTCGGTTTCAGCAACCGCGGGAAAGCGAGATTTCTTGGTAGGCGAACAGGCAGGTGTCTCCATAGAGGTCCTGTGTCGATTCTTTTTCTTGGGTATTCAAACTTACAGTACACGCGATCGATAGAACTGGTAATGAGCTAGCAATAGTACATGTATATGGCGCCCAATCGGTATTCAGTCGGTCTTCCTGGATAGCTTTTACTGTCTGCAGATATACAAGCAAGTAAGTGATAACTTATCACGATTATGGGTAAATATTAGTTAGTAAGACTGATAACATATCTACCTACTGAATTACATGTCTACCATGTCTACCTACTGAATAACATATCTTCAATGTCTACCTACTGAATAACATGTCTGCCATGTCTACCTACTGAATAACATGTCTGCCATGTCTACCTACTGAATAACATGTCTACCATGTCTACCTACTGAATAACATATCTTCAATGTCTACCTACTGAATAACATGTCTACCTACTGAATAACATGTCTACCTACTGAATAACATATCTAACATGTCTACCTACTGAATAACATATCTACTATGTCTATCTACTGAATAACATATCTAACATGTCTACCTACTGAATAACATGTCTACCATGTCTACCTACTGAATAACATGTCTACCTACTGAATAACATATCTACCATGTCTACCTACTGAATAACATATCTACCATGTCTACCTACTGAATAACATGTCTACCATGTCTACCTACTGAATAACATGTCTGCCATGTCTACCTACTGAATAACATATCTACCATGTCTACCTACTGAATAACATGTCTACCTACTGAATAACATGTCTACCTACTGAATAACATGTCTACCTACTGAATAACATATCTAACATGTCTACCTACTGAATAACATGTCTACCTACTGAATAACATGTCTACCTACTGAATAACATGTCTACCATGTCTACCTACTGAATAACATGTCTACCTACTGAATAACATGTCTACCTACTGAATAACATGTCTACCTACTGAATAACATGTCTACCTACTGAATAACATGTCTACCATATCTACCTACTGAATAACATGTCTGCCATGTCTACCTACTGAATAACATGTCTACCATATCTACCTACTGAATAACATATCTACCATGTCTACCTACTGAATAACATGTCTACCTACTGAATAACATGTCTACCATGTCTACCTACTGAATAACATGTCTACCATGTCTACCTACTGAATAACATGTCTGCCATGTCTACCTACTGAATAACATATCTACCATGTCTACCAACTGAATAACATGTCTACCATGTCTACCTACTGAATAACATGTCTGCCATGTCTACCTACTGAATAACATATCTACCATGTCTACCTACTGAATAACATGTCTACCTACTGAATAACATGTCTACCATGTATACCTACTGAATAACATGTCTGTCATGTCTACCTACTGAATAACATGTCTACCATGTCTACCTACTGAATAACATGTCTACCATGTCTACCTACTGAATAACATGTCTACCATGTCTACCTACTGAATAACATATCTACCATGTCTACCTACTGAATAACATGTCTACCATATCTACCTACTGAATAACATATCTACCATGTCTACCTACTGAATAACATGTCTACCATGTCTACCTACTGAATAACATATCTACCATGTCTACCTACTGAATAACATATCTACCATGTCTACCTACTGAATAACATATCTACTGTGTCTACCTACTGAATAACATATCTACCATGTCTACCTACTGAATAACATATCTACCATGTCTACCTACTGAATAACATATCTACCATGTCTACCTACTGAATAACATATCTACCATGTCTACCTACTGAATAACATATCTACCATGTCTACCTACTGAATAACATATCTACCATGTCTACCTACTGAATAACATATCTACCATGTCTACCTACTGAATAACATATCTACCATGTCTACCTACTGAATAACATATCTACCATGTCTACCTACTGAATAACATATCTACCATGTCTACCTACTGAATAACATATCTACCATGTCTACCTACTGAATAACATATCTACCATGTCTACCTACTGAATAACATGTCTAACATGTCTACTGTACCTATAAAAACCACAGGGGGCCAACTCAATGAAAATGGATGTTGTCATACATTTTTTTTGTATTTGGAGGATGGAATTATGAGTATATATGACAGTCATGTGATTTTTTTCAAAAAATACGAGATTCGAAAAAATTATTAAAAAAATCGGGATATTTACTATAAAACAGTAGTAAATATCCCGATTTTTAAAAAAAAAAATCAAATCTCGTATTTTTTAAAAAATATCACATGACTGTCATATATACTCATCAGTCCATCCTCCAAATACAAAAAAATGTATGACAACATCCATTTTCATTGAGTTGGCCCCCTGTGATAAAAACGGCATGAGATCCACTACTCCAGAGAAGCACAACACGAATATACTACTCACACAACACATCGCATACAGGAGAGATCATCCTTTATTGACTGTCAATAGAAAGTTTCCAAGACAACTTTAAAGTTTATGGATTGTAATTATAACACCAGACAATCGATATCGATAATCTGAACTTTAAGCATCAAATTGTGTAACCAATGAAAATGTTTATTCATTTCAAAATATAAGACGACCCGCGTTATGAAAATCAACAGTTAATATGCATTCATATACCTATATTTCTATATTTAAGAAAGTAATGATAAGTTTACTAAAAGCAATAAGCGAATAGCTGTTAGAGATGCATAAATTTAAAATTACAGAATTTATTTTAAAAATTAAGAGCGGTTTGTGTGGGTCATTGTGTTGTCACACAACGCCATAATATTACTACTACGATATTTTATAACATTATTTTGAAGAGAGTCAAAAGATCTTTCCTGGTATTGCATATGGGTGAAATTATAGTGGGCACATAAATATAACTACATAATCATGTGATAGGATTTTATCATAGAAAATTATTGAACCGTGACTTATGAGGCTACTATAAAGTCTTCTTCAAATGCTGTTTTATTTATTGTAGTTTCATGCAGTTTAACATCAGTTTAAGACACCACAAAGCAAAAGTTATTTTTTCCGTTTTCTAAATATAGACACACATTATTATTGCACCTGTTCTATTTTTGTACTTACAAATACAGGTATGCATGATCTATCAACGTGACCTTCAGATAGGTGTATGGACTTTGAACTTTGCAAATTATAAAAGTGTAGATAGATTCTGTATGAAAGACATAAACTAGTGAAGACGATGTGTATCGTTGGTTGACTCTCTATAATAACATTATGTCACTTTAATAATATACTGCACATGTTTTGTTGTAAGATTTAAGCCTAAACATACCTTGTAGCTTCAAACTTATCAGATGTTCGTAGATCCCTCAAACACAGATGCTGACAACTTTGTTATAGACATAAAAGAGTCCTTGTCACATAGCATCGGCATTGTATCCAACCTGTCGATGGTGAAGAAATTGATGAGAGCAGTGTTCGTTACACTGACTATATCTATAGTGTCGTTTTGGGGTATTTTAATCCACAAGTGAGCATACCTGTAACAGGATGATCACGAGTGCCGTTACCAGTGTTAAAATTGTATTGACAAAGTAGGGCCTAGTACGTTTTTTATGGCAAGACATTAAAAAGACTGCATATATGTATAAAAGGTTTTTAGGTCTGACCCGAAGGGTCAAGAGGACCTATTGACATCATGCATCGTCCGTCGTCGTGTGCCGTGCGCCGTGCGTAAACATTTTTTCAAACGAATTTTTCTTAATAACCGAAAAGGCCCATTGTACTGATATTTGGCCTGAAGCATGCTGGGATGAAGGGCTATCAAGTTTGTTAAAATGAATGAACTTGACCTTCACTCAAGGTCACAGTGGCCAAATAGGCTTAAGTCTTTAAAATACTTCTTGTGAATAGCAAAGAGGCTTAGAGACCTGATATTAGGCCTGTGATATGGTGGGATAAAGGGCTTCCAAATTTGTTCAAATGAATAACCTTGACCTTCGTTCAATGTCACAGTGGTCAAATAGGCTAAAATATTAATTTTTTTTCTTTTGAATAACTAAGAGACATGTAGAGACCTGATATTGGGCCTGTGACATGCTGAGATGAAGGGCTACCACGTTTGTTCAAAGGAATTACCTTGACTTTCATTCAAGGTCAATGGGGTCAAATACGCTAAAAATTTTAAACGACTTCTTGTAAATAAGGTAAAGGCCTACAGACCTGATAAATAACCTTGACCGCCATTCAAGGTCACAGGGGTCAAATAGGTTTAAATCTGGAAAAGACCACTTGTGAATAACTAATAGGCCTAGAGACCTGATATTTGGCCTATGACGTGCTGGGATGAAGTTCAAATGAATGACCTTGACCGCCATTGAATGTCATAGGGGGTTAAACGGTTAAACAACTTCTTTTGTTATATGACTGTGGATTTTGTCGTTTTCTGATTGGTCTAGACTGCTCGGACAGGTCTTCACAAAATGCAATGTCAACCTGAGACCGATGAAAATTTGGTAACCTGGCTATAAATAGACAGAGGGAATTCCCTGTCTCTTCCACATTTTTGACCAATCAAAATAGAAGATTGCAATTCCAACATGGCAGACAAAAGTGAGACAAGATTAGGAAAGATATTTTAACACATTTAAATGTATATCTATACGTAAGAATGTTATATTGTGAAGAATTACAGCAGAAGTGCTTAAAGTACTTACTGAGTGAGGATACGTGGGTGAAGATTTTCTTCATTTTTGTTTAATTAGTCATTGCGCTGTCCTTACTTTAAATAAAGATGCTCCACCGCTGACAAATGGTATTTTTTCTCTATCAAAAACAGGAGATGATTTAGTATTTTTCTTCTGTTACAAAAGTTACTTACTTTACACCATTACCACCGTTAAAAAGTTTGAGCTTCTAATTTTGATTCAAGTTAAAAATATGAAAAATAATTAATTGCATCCCGAAAAAATTCCGTGACACTATATCCTATATGGAATGAATTACTGCTTGCGCATGCACAAAAGGCGAAATAAATTATTTTATACTATTTTTGTTTTAATTAGGCATATATATATACATGATTAAACACCAATTATTGTTCAAATGAAGAATATCATTTATGCTCTGTCGGTGGTGGCGCATCTTTAAAATTGTTCCAAGTACCAAAACCTGTATTATAGGAGATTTCAGAAAAGATGGCGATGACGTCACACAAAGGTACATCCGGGCGCTCAAAGGTACAACTCCTATATCTGTACACATAAACATTGAGGGAACACAGCCGCTTGCGATGTTTGTTTACATTTTATTGTAATAAATAGTACGACAATCCGAGAACTATTGCGTTATTTACATTTGGAAAAGTGTAAATAAAAATATTTTACAATAATTTACAATTTTAAACATATGGTATTCATATATTTTACTCTGTTTATACTCCATTTTCGACCGCCACGAGAAAACACGGTCGCCATTACGTATAAACATTGACAGATACATGTATATTGCAAAATATCAACTTGAAATTACAAATTAAATTCAAAGTCACCCAAAATATAATTATAAGCAATTACTGTTTTCGAAGGGTTTCTTGATAAAACACCTTACGATGTGTGATTAGTACAAAATTAAACATTTGCTTTCGTAGATTACCCCAAGCCCACGGCAGCCATTACAGTACAACCGAGAACCCGAATTTCGTCCGTTTTCAGTGTCATAAAATTACGTATTCTGGTTAATATTTTTGTCATCAATTTTGGGATTTAGTTTATAACATACAAATGAGTCAGTTTGTAGGTTCATTATATCATATTTTTAAAACAAAACTTTGAGTATTTAGGATTCTCGAAGCCGTGCGCAATGTATCCTGGTCGGCATTTACGTACAGTACTACGATCTGTAATTTATATCAATTTAAATGAAGTCTACCTAATATGTATTCAAATTATATAAAATTAATACCATTTCAATTGGAGACTTAACACAGCAGTCCATGGCATAAAAGCGGCTGAAAATGAAATATTAAAAATGAAATATGCAGCATGAAAACTGAACGATTTCACCATATATTATTTTTCGAGATCGGCAGCCATACATGTACGTGTAACACAGTAGTTGATACAAGGGCATTCCATTAAAACAACATGTACATATTAAAGTGAATAGACGGGCAAAGGAAACCAGTCTAAATGCGTTCTTTGGCCTTCCAAAAGTCATTGTATACCATAATGATGGTCAAGTTCTGCTTACGGTGTCCACTTTTGACCATTGAAATCTTTGGGAAGCCCCGTGTAAATTTAGCACAGTTCTAAATATAAATTCGCCAAACTCTTTGAAAACGAGGCTGCGTGGAAATGTCAACATGGACATGCGTTTCTCAGTCGTGTCGGTTTCGTTTCGTGTGATAAACCACTAATGCGGTATGCAAATTGTTGTTTTGAGATGATACATTTGATGCAAATGAAGTATTCTTACATTAATGACAATGCTTTGTAATAATTTTTCGATAAAAGCATCTTGTACATGGAAATCGACACAAATATTCGGCCGATGCAGAGATGGGGCCCCGGCAAGGGGCAATTATTGCAGCATCGCATTCGTCGTATTTTACATCAACCGAATCATGAAGGTTAAGTACAAATAATCGTAACATAATTTCCCATTTAAAACCACACGAAAACGTTCCATAGAACGTCCATGCATGTAGCTGTCAAAGATGTGAAAATAAATTAGCTCATACATAGATATTTTACAAGTACAATATATGTGTTCAATTATTCGTGTAGTTTTTTGCAGAGATTTAATTAAATTATCTATGTCTCTGTTTGTTTTTTTTTTTTTTTGTAAACAATATTTGAGTTCTGGAGAGAGATGACATGAATGTCCAGCTGGAAGGAAAGAAACTTTTATGATGTATATGTATCGTACAATGTATATATGTAAACGTACATTCCATGTAGCTGCTATAGAATTACAACTAGGAAATTCTCTCAAACATTGATAATATTTAATTCTTCACATTCATGTAGGCCTATGCTGTGAGAATTAACACATCATATATATTTCCAGAAAACATATAGGCCTACATGTATGTTACTTTCCTTTTCTGTTGTTTCCTGTTCTTTTTTGTGCTCTGGAAGAAAAAGATGATTGAGTTGAAGAAAAGTAATTAATTAAGAGAAATGTGTACCACAGTACTTTGTCTGTAGCCGAGGGGTTCTATACTGTTTTAATAGTCCAGTAATTAATAATTAAATTGAAAATTTCAAAATTAAGATGAAATTGTAAATTCCATTTTTGAATGAAGTGGTTCCCCTCCTTTGAGAGTACACAGTGTGTATACCCTTTTTGGTTTTTAGGAATAATACCTGAATAGGAACCTGAAATAACATGACAATCAATCAGGTATGTGTGTGTTGGGGGGGGGGGGGGGGGGAAGACAGAAGAATCATGAGGTTGGGAAGTTGGTAACTTGAGTGGGGGGTTGAAATATAGAAGAAATAGCTACAGATAACTGGAAGTGGAAGGGTGCTTTATCATTGATCTGGTCATTGCATATTTGGGGTTTACATGGCTTTTTTTTGGTTATTTAGTCTCATTGATTTTGGAGCAACTTTGAATCCATATGGTACTGTATATCTTTCTTTTTTCCATGTGTAGCTATTTCTTCTGTATTTCACCCTCCGCCCAAGTCACAACTTCCCAATAGGTACCACTTTCTTGTTTAGAACTCAAATCAAAGACAGATGTACATAGTACTACATACTACATTTTAGTCTATGTGTTTGTAATCACTGTTACTACAGTATTAATACATAAATGGTCTATGTACAAGTTACACATAGACAATAAATGTGAAATTTGGTTCAGACAAAAAGATTTTTAACATTTCAGATAACTTGCTAGTTTTATGGTTTTATTTATATGTTGAGTCTACTCTCTTGTAAAGTAGAATTTAGAAATGCTAAGACAATGGTATCTATATTGCTATATGTAAAAAAAAAAATCCTTATATTTTAAAAGTAATTGAAAAGCTATCTCACAAGCCCTGACAAAACAAATGGGCCGGCATATGGATGCAAGAATTATAATCACTGGATCTAGAGGACTAATATAAACAAATATTTCTACAAAGTTAAACAATGAAAAAGTATTGCATCATAATTTTATTTAATGATTACAGTTGAAAGGAACATTTAATAAATTAATACTGTTTAAATGTTCTGTTCATGATCTTCTAGGTCCATATTGGAAAAGTTTACTTTCAAGAGCACTCATATCAACATTCTTCAGTCTTCATATGATGCTAATTGTATGTATATGTATACATACACTTGTATACAGGTCCAAGGGATGAACTTTCTGTATTCATGTCACTATGCATGCATGGTGCCTGAAAAAAAGAACCAACAATTTTTTTTATATCTGTTGAATATGACAAAAATTGAAATGATCAATTTCAAATATATATAAATGAATAAATGTAGGTTCATTCTACAGGTTTTTTTTTTTTTTATTTTAGAGAAAACATTTTATAAGTTGTGAATGTGTCACTGATGCATTTGATAGAATCAAATATTGTTTCAAAAAAGATACAAAATTCATTATCTATAGTTCCAACAAAAATTCAGAATAATTATAAATGATACATGGCTGCAGTACATTTCAACTCTGTAAAGTTTGTCATATACACATGAACCAGGTACAGTTGTAATAAATATACAAACACTATTTATTATTATGACCAGAAATAATACTGTATGTGTCCTCCAAATATATCTAAAGAACAAGCTAAAACCTACATGTACATATGTATATGTGTATATCAGAACATATACAATACAATTCTACCAATTAACCTACAATGTAAATCCTATATACAATGTATGTGTATAACACTACCAGAACATGTACAGAACAAAAATTTACAAATTAAAAATCTATAAATATATACATCAGAACTGTATGAATTGACCGGTAGCATAATATTATAGATTAATTGAAACAAATCTTAGCTTGATAATGCACTAGCGGTTACATTCTAACTGTACATGCATTACAACGGTACATTTTATAAATATACAGGGCATTCATTACCCCTAAAGAGGCCCCACGAAAGAACCGCTATTTACCCCAGGGTTACGTTTTACGCGATTGGGGAACAGGTATGAAACATGTGACCATATGTGACCACTCATTTATGAAAAAATACTGCTAGGGACTATTTACATAATGATCAAAATACGAAGACTCACTCACTATCAGCTGAGCAGGGAGTACCGGGTAGTAGGCCTAGGTACGTACAGTAGCGGTCCGGAGCCGCGTGCTCGTTTGAACTGTTCTCTTCACTATAACAAGTTGTATTAACACTCTCCATGCGTCGTAATGTTTACCGAGTCAGTTGTTGGGATTGTCGCTGCTCCATTGCCTTTCCTTTCGCATTTTAGGTGAGTCAGTTGGTTGTTTTGGCGGAAACCTTTTGGTTCAAAACTACGGTAGCCATGTTTTGTTTACTACGGAGAGTGGTGGATGTTGCGCATGCGTTAAGATTGACCTGCACTCATAGCCGGTCGGGAGGACTTTTAGGATTCCCATAGATATTATTATTTTCTTCGCATGTACAGCGATTTTGACGGAAAGTTTTATTTTTCTAATTCATAAGAAATTATACCGGATATATTAATACCATTTTTACCGATTTTACAGTCACTTGCCCGACTATTCGCTTTAAATAACGAAATATATATATATCTTAAACAAGTACTTTTTTAGATAAAAGTGTTGGTAATCATTCATATGATTTATTTCCCCAACAATGCTGTGGCCTGCGGTGATCTACCAGCGATGAAGCCATACACGAGCGGCCGTGGTCTGTTCAGGTGGTTCACGTTTTGTTTATATCATATCGTGTTGTGAACAGCTTTTTCATGTTTAACAGAAACATGATACATTGAAATAAATCATTTATTCATAAACACCTTTTTCACAACCTCAATTTATACGTATGAACAAAATCGGGAACGTGTGATGGCCCGGCAGCGCTTCGATATGTGGCTTCGACACTAAATATACACTTGTTATATTTAGCAATAAACAAATGAAAATATAAAAATGTTAACATCCGTAACATGTGAAACAATAAGAAACCATTTAAAAATCAGAATTTGCAAGTATGAAAGTATAAACTTTTGTCAAAGTATCAATTATGAAGCAGGGATGTACGTATCTGTTATTGTTTTTATCAGTCGCCATACTGTGTTTGTACCTTTGAGGACCCGGATGTAAACTTTCTGTGACGTCACGCCATCTTTTCTGAAATCTCCTATTGCATAGTTTCATATACGTATTGTACATTAACATAATGAATTTTTGAAGGTTAATACGGCCTTCGACCTCGGGGAATATCACCTTTCTCAGCTTTAACAATTCCTCGTATTAACCTACAAAAAGTTGATATCTGTGTAGTGCATAGCTAAGAGGCTTAGAGAACTGATATTGGACTTGTATCGTGGTTTACATGGTGGGACACCTTGTTTATCAAAATAAATGACCTTGAACTTCATTCAAGTTGTATTTCATTAAATATATCAGAACCTCAACTTTTTTCTCAACTATCTTTTTATTAAAAGAATTATTTTGTATTGCCTAATTGTTTGCCACTACTATATTGCCAATATAATCAGATGACCGTTAGTCCATGGAACTCTTCTTCTTATGAGCCGTCCAAATAAGGCGATAACAGTCCAAACTTGCCAGTGACTTTATATGTTAGATATTTATGTATTATAATAAGCAAACTTCTGTAGTACCAGATGTGCGAGATATTCCCATACAAGTTATGTCCCCTTACCCGCGTTATGAATGTTTTCCATTATTTTTTCAATTCATATTTATGTCTTATTTGTCTCAATGTTTTTCTTCTCACTTTTGCCACTATTGGAGAGAACTTATATAGGTTTTGCCTGTTGTTTAATCCATTTGACGTGTATTTAGTAGGGATCAAGGTATAGAGAGAGGGGAGAAAGAATATATACATGTTGCGTATTGTTTGGGAGAATCCTATGGAATCAAAGGTAAATTATTAACGTGGATCCGGGAATTTTTAACAAAGTTCAACAAAGATAGAAAAAAAAACCATAAATGGAGCCAGTTATCAACAAGTGGGGTCGCTAAAAGGAAATTAACGAATACGCAAATTGGCCAAATTAGCGTGTGAGCGTCGAAGGCGCAAGATTTTGGTGTTTTATTAGGGGTCTGAGGGTGACCCCCGGGATGAGTTTTATGTATTTTGATGATTTTGCGATCGCCCGAAAGCGCGAGAAATTTGGTGTTTGGGGGGTCCGGGGGTCTCCCCCGGGAAAAAATTACAATTTAGAATGGCTTAGATGAGTTTTACGATGCATTTTGATGAATTTGCAAGCGCCCAAAGGCGCGAGAATTTGGTGTTAGGGGGGTCCGGGGGTCTCCCCCGGGAAAAAAATTACGATTTAGAATGGCTGAGATGAGTTTTACGATAAAGTTTAATGATTATAAAGCGTTCTTAACATGGTAATTTTTCGATTTAAAGCTACCTGCATTTAGAAATGATAATTGTGTCGTCATAACATTATGGAACCCTACTCGATCTGAATATACCGGCTTCACACCATCGGCACATTGTTGTGTAACAGAAAAAAAATGAATTAATTGTCTCGCTATGACATATAAACAAATTGAACATTTAAGAGACTTTTTTTTTTAATAGTACATAGAATCCCTTGATGGACATTTTTAGTCTAGTTTGTGTGTATTGAATTTTTAACAATTTAAGGTTTGACATTATGTGCTTGAACCTTTTAGGAAATGCGCCGAAACATTTGGCTATCATTGCAATCCGGTATGTTCCTTGTATGTGTATGTCATGGCGAAGAGAAACATAATCCTTAAAGAAATCTACGGAAGCCGTGAGGGGACATTCTGACTTAATAAGTAAGAAGTTGGAAGTAAGAAGGTAGAAGTGAGAAGTAAGAAGTTAGAAGTAAGAAATCAAAAGTCAGAATGTCCCCTCACGGCTTCCGTAGTACGGTAATCCCAATTGATGTTCACAAATCAAGAGCCCAATGTTATTTAAGTAATTGAAATTCCACTGCATTAGGTAACTGACACACGACAAGAAACAATTCCAATCACCTGGTACATCAAATACGCGATGAGTTGGTTGACATGGTTTGTGATTCGTCAGATTAACATCCCCTTCTTTGGAATAAACATGATCATGATCAGCTGATTGGTGTTCATTTTCTCCTGCATTGGTGGATAAATATGATTTGTTTGTATTCAACGCTTCAGCGGAGGATTTTTGACCAATGGTACACTAAGAGTGGATAAGATCTGTACAGCACAAGACTGGTGTAGCAGACGACACGAATGTCAGACGTTTCGCCACAAAATTGGCCGTTGAGTCGACATGTCCCAGACGTTTCGCCCCATAGTTTATAATATTCTACAATCAAAATTAAGTTTGATTCGAATTTTATTTTATCGATTCATTATCTTATTTAAATAATACAAATGTATTCATTGAAATGAACACATTATTTTATTTTCGAATAATTTTTGATTTAAGTCCGAAAATGTCTATATTTTTACTGTTTTGGACTTTTAAAGTTACTAAATCATTAGATTTACATAGATTTATTGAGGGTTTTGACTTCCTACAAAAGTTCTTATACCTGAAATTTAGAAAGTTTCAAAATTACAACATCTTATTTGAAATATTGGCAATGTTTATCAACGTTAAAATATCGCCAAACACAACACGAAAACTGTATCAGTCGGCATTGGCTTTTTATAAATGAGTTCAAAATCGGGATCGCTGAAAATCTCATCCGGCTTATGGATATAGAATGCAATAACACCACTATAAGAGGCCACTTATATCTATCGGTTATATTGGTCTGATTCAGTGAAACAGCCGATACGTTCTATGAAGTTTTAGAGTATGTGGTGAAAATATGACAAGAAGTGAGAGGTATTTTCACCCGCTAATTATGTATATATTATACAGGTGTACATGTACTTTATTAAGCAAAAATATACATTTTACATAGGTCTACAATGTAATATATGTAAGGTATATTTTTGCTTTGAATACATAAATATACCCATACAATTTAGATATATAGTTAGGTTGATTTTTTAAAGACGCTCCATCGCTGACAAATGGTGTTTTTTTCCCTATCAAAAACAGGAGCAGACGATTTAGTGTTTTTCTTCAGTTACGAAAGTTACTGACTTTACACAGTTACCACCATTGAAAAGTGTGAGCTTCTAATTTTACTTCAAGTTAAAAATATGAAAAATAATTAATTGCATCCCGAAAAAAAATCCGTGGCACTATATCTTATATGGAATTAAGTACTGATTGCGCATGCAGCAAAGGCATTTTTTTTGTGTTAATTAGATATATGTACACCACTTATTGTCCAAATGATAAATATCATTTATACTCTGTCGGCGGATGAGCATCTTAGTAAATCAGATGGCAAAAGGTTATATAACTAGTGACATGAAGCTACATAGGGGAATATCCATTAGACGGGTAGACATTATAACTAGGGCCATATATATAGGTATATTTATTACAAAATTTGTTTACACCAATTTATATTCGAGAAAGTATAACATTTTCAATTAAGGATTAAAGTCTCTTTCTGGTGGTTCTATCGAAGGATAAAGTTGAGTAGGGTATCGATATTTGGAATCGACCGCGAAGCGGTCCATGAAACAAATATCGATACCCTACTCAACTTTACCCTTCGATAGAACCACCAGAAAGAGACTTTAATCCTTATATTTGCAGTCTTAACTATTATTTTTCATAGCTCAAAATTTACCCTTAATAGTGTTTATGGCATTTATAAGACTAAAATTGAATTATATCGTTTGGTTCCGACAGGCATTTCGAACAGCCACTTGAAGTGGCGGAAATTCCCGCCAATTTATCAATGAACATACCAATAAAATGAGTTCCGTCTGATGAAGCATATATCTGAGGTTTTCTCGGTATGGAACTATAAATCATTTTATTTATCTGTTGTTAAAACACCATGGTGCAAAGCAGTTTGGTTTTAATATTTTGCTTCGTATGATTTCACACGCTTACACAATTCATAACGTGGCAGGATATTTAACGTAGTTGTGACGCGGCGTCCGATTCAAACCGCCTGTGTCAAGGAGGTGTGACAAACAGAGAGTTTCTTCAATTTCGTGATCACTTGAGTTCTACTTAATCAGTTCACGTTTGAAATTTCTTGAATACACGGATGTTTACATAGTTCCATGTCATTCTTTCCGGATTTTAGAGATTTTCAAATGTATTGGACGTCGTTTCGAGGAACATGTACAAACACAGGTAGGCCCACTACTGTAAACGTTTACTGTACCGCTCTCAAAATGTTACTACAGTAGCTATATTTATATTGTTGTTTTAAACACTTCAATAAATATTAGAGGTATCTATTACAAGTATTGTAAAGCTACAATTGAAGGATTCCGTTTCATTGATATTTTGAAACATCCAAACGTACATTGTGTATGTAATTCCTACTCTCGCCGATTCACAGTAGATTCTAGATAACGTACAGGACTTGTCTGTCCGCCGAGGTGAACAAAAATGCATTGTCGTGCTAGGTCGTTTTGGTTACACTTATCCAACTCAAATACTGACGTGTTCTGACATATCTTATCCATTCGCGTACAACCAAAGATGTTAAAAATACGAATATAATGTAGATCTAGGCTACATGTTGTAGAGAACAACACAGACTCACAGACACACAACATGTAAACATTGCGACGTCATCGGAATGTGCAAAACTGTACATTGTACAACATTGTTTATAAATTTATCATACGCACGGAAGCATTGCTTAAAGAGGTACGGTAGTAACATAAACAATGTAACTTTTCTACATTTGTATTTACACACGTACATGTATATGTGTTCAAACCTATTTTGATACATGTACATGTTCATCGAACGTACGTTCGGTTACTGAAAACACCAAAAGTTTCTGATTTGGACCATCATAAATTCATCCGCGCGGCTCCAAATTGCGCGTGACATACTCAATTTATCGAGAAATTAAGTTGAGTAGCCTTTGGTTGAAATCAACGGGGTTTATACTATCAATTCACCACTGACTGTAAATATTAATTAATATAAACTTCCGAGGAATCGCGCGTAACAGTGAGTTACGTGATTATGACGTCACAAAGGTTCACGCTCAATTTCGCGCTAGCTTTATAGATCTCGAATCAAGCATTGTAGACGTTCATCGAGTAGAGGACGGACACGGCGAATGTATTAGATTAAAAGGCTTCATGCAGGTCTAATAATGTTAAAGAAGATAATAAGACATTCAAACCGGAGTTACAACGTGACGTACGTGGGTAATACTTTTCCGTACAGTACGTACGGTGCTGTTGATTTTAATTTATTTTAAGTGATTGTCGTATTCGTTTTATAAAATATTCAACCAAAAAATAGTGATTATATAATAAAACAAATATTTCATGAGTTTCTGTGCTCTAGTTCATAATATTTACCCCTCGGTGGTGGTAATCAACAAATATTATATTGCACGAGGCCTAACCTCGGGTTAATATTATGAACTAGAGCACAGTAACCCATGAAATATTTGTATAATAGGGAATTTCCATTAGACGGATAGACTATAACTAGGTAATTATAGGGAATGTCCATTAGACGGATATATATTGTAACTAGGGCTATATAAGGAATGTCCATTAGACGGATAGAGACTATAACTAAAGCTATTGTAACGAATGTTCATTTGAGATCAGCTGACTGACGATCAGCTGTTGTGTGTTTTATGTTACTGAACTGTACCCTGGTGTGTTTACATGGAATAAACGTGTAATAACGGTTGAATTGTATATCATTAGCAGTACATGGCAAATGGCAATGTTTTTATCTAACTGACCATGCTATCAGATGGTAAATGTATGTGATAATAGATTGTATGTGAAATAGTTTGTTGGCAAGTAGTGTGTCATTGGCAACGATAGCCGCCATATTGGATCGTGACTAAGCAGGCGGTCAGAATTTGAATTAGGTATTTTGTCTATGTAAGCTCCATGATCAATCTTATGATTTAATTCAGTGATCGTTAAGACAATAACAATACTATTCATCAAAATGTATGTGTTTAATACGTACTTGTGGCGTACAACGGTCGATTTCAAGACATATTCGGTCCAAGCAGTTGTACTGCTTTCACGGTGAAACTGTTGACGCTGACGTTCCGGCTGGTTTTTGTGTACATTTTTAAATACGGCTCGGAAACGGAATCAGGTATTTGTAACTATATTTTGTGTATTCACAGAACATTTTTCAGTCAGTAAACAGTTGGTTTACGCTATGTATAACATTTTCTTTGTGCTTTCATTTTTGGCACTATATTGTGACGTCGGCAATGTACGACTGCTATTGTTGTAAACAGTCTGGAGGGCCTCCACTTTGCCTCCACATTGCCTCCACTTTTTCCATATAAGGAAATGTGGACGCCCGAGGGGTATATAAGGCGGAGCGATTACTGTGATTTTTAACGTCTCCTCCCGGCATCGGATACGTATTCTTGCGCCATTTTGGTTCATTAGTAGCTAGGCCTACAGGAGTTATCTCCCTTATATCGATTATAGGAAAGTTGGCATAACTTATAATAGAAATCGTCTATTGTTCAATAGGGAATTATTACAAGATATTTAGAGCCTAATCTTGTAATAGAGGAATTGATGACTTGATCAATTCCCATAAATAGTTTGTACTGAGGATAATACAAGAGTCTAGTGTACTCTTGTATTTCTATTGCAAGATATAGTTAATCTTGTAATAGTGAAATTGATTATTACTTGATCAATTTCTATAAACTATTCTTAAATTCTATAATATTTGTATAGGATAATACAAGAGTCTAGTGTAATCTTGTATTTCTATTACAAGATATAGTTAATCTTGTAATAGGGAAATTGATTGTTACTTGATCAATTTCTATAAATAGTTGTATTTATTACAAACACAGTAGTTTAAAAGCCTTGAGTATTTCTATTGCAAGATGTTTGGAATTGTGAATCTTGTAATAGGGAAATTGATGCATTGCTCAATTTCCATAAATATTTGTAGATAATTACATGTGTTAATACAAGAGACTAGAGTTCTCTTGTATACTATCTATTACAAGATATTTGGGTTGAAATCTTGTAATAGTGAAATTGATGCATATTGATCAATGTCTATAAACTACTAACTAAATCTACTGAGTAACTATTATCTTTATTCTGTTGTCGCGATTGTTGCTATTGCATCTTAGTTATCACTTTGTTGTTTCTTTATAAAAAGACAAGTCATGTATTATAACAGGGAGTTTAACTATCAGATTTCAGATTTCAGATTTTATTAATACACTCTGGGCACACCTTTGTGTGCCACAAGAGGTCAATTTATACAAAACATACATGACAGACAGGGTAATTGATAGTACAGTGTGAACATAATACACTCAAGCGTACATATCGGTGTATGAAATATTTTACGTACATTGGTGAGTATAATGCATGGTCATCGTTAGTTATGTATGATTGTAGTATGAACAACAACCATATCAATATTTTAATATTATAATGGTATATGTTTAATACTTCATATCATTGACCTTTAGCGTAGCCATAGCAGTATAATACAACTGCATAACCTCTAAATATATTTCAATTTTACTTAAGTTCATACTTTTAGCTTTAATAGAACTTGAACGCTTAATACTGTGTACAGAGTATAAATAGATTGAACATATACATGTAGTAGTTATACAATTGTATATTCGATGCTATATCGTATAACATATATAATCAGCTATATCACAGCATAATAAGAAGTAATAACAAACATGCAAGTAATATAAATGCAGGTGTATGTAACCAGTACACTGTACTTTTTGATCAATTTAAAATACATAACTGTTCTATTTGTTTAAGAAAATAACTCACTCTCGTTAATAGAGTTCGATTACAGATTTCAAACATGCCTCCCATTTTTAATAAACTTGGATTTGTATAATAGTATTGTGGAATATATTTATGTCTATTATTAGTTACACTTGCATTACTACATTGAAATAAGTAGTGATATTCATCTCCAATACCGTTATTACATAGTAAACAAATACGGTTATCACGCGGTATACCAGCCCATCTTCCAGTTTCAATAGGGAATTTTAAATTCGAGGTTCTAAATTTACTAATAATAACACGTTCTTTGAAATCAAGCTTTACTAAATATGGTTCAAGTTTAAACTGCTTTTTAAAGGTTGAGTAGAATTGTCCGCGAGACGATGTTTCAAGAATAGAAAACCAATTTTGAATATATTGATCACATAAACGTCGTTTTAGCAAGTTTTTAAACAAAGCTCTATTCATCGTACATGTATTTTGAAATGCCCATAAATTGTTAAAACCTGTGTCATTAAGGAGTGACTTTATATGCCCAAGCCACTTAAATTCTGTAGTATCGTTTTCTTGCATTCTTAATGTAAGGCGATAAAATACACTGGAGAGTTTATCTCCCCCTGTAATTACTTTGTGCCAAAACATAACATCCGTACCTTGATTTCAATTTCTAAGGGAAATTTACCAAGTTCTCCATAAACCATAAAATTAGGAGTACTGTTTCGAACATGAAGAATTTTTTTACAAAATTGCAAATGAATTTTCTCAATAATGCTTACATTTTCAAATCCCCAGATTTCACAGGCATACAACAAAATAGGGGATACAAGTGAGTCAAATAATTTCAATTGTAAATCTATTGATAATGGAACGTTTCTAATTTTGGTATACAATGCATACAGTGCTTTCTTTGCCTGGTCAGCTAACTTTTTCTTTGTTTTAGCAAATGAGCCGTTGTAATTGAACAATATACCAAGATAAGGATAAGAATCTTCACGAGTTATCTGATCATTAAATAATTTGAAATTATATTGCCGTCTACTTTTGCGTTTTTCAAAAATTACTATTTTTGTCTTTTGTGTATTAACAGTTAGTTTCCACTCGTCACAATAACTTTGAAAGCAATCAAGTGCACATTGTAGACCTTCAGGTGATTCTGACATCAGCACAGTATCATCTGCATATAAAATGACAAATAATTTGACAAACATACCAAGATTATTTTCACATAAACTATCAATTTCTCTCAAATATGACACATTGTTTTGGTGAAGATATTCTTCAAGATCATTAAGAAAAATAGAAAATAAAAACGGTGAGAGATTTTCGCCTTGCTTAACCCCAACATTACATATAAAAAAATCTGACATTTCATTTCCATTGCGTACACAGGATTTTGTATGTTCGTATAGATTATATATAACTTTTAAAATTTTTCCTTTAATAGAGAAGACTGCATTTTTTTTCCATAATCCAACGCGCCACACTGTATCAAAGGCTTTTTTTAAAATCAATAAATGTACAATACAGTTTTTTGTTTGTAGAGAAATATATAGAGATAAGAGTATGTAATATAAAGATATTTTCTGTTGTTGAGTACCCTTTTCTAAACCCGGCTTGTGCTTGTGATATAAGATTGATTTCATCTGCTAATTTAGTGAGTCTATTGTTTATGATGGAAGTGAATAACTTGCCTAGGCACGAGACTAGAGTAATAGCTCTGTAATTATCAGGATTGTGTTTGTCACCTTTGTTTTATATATATAGGTTTAATTATGCCAATAGTCCAATCTGTTGGGACTAGACCTGTGTTAAGTATAATGTTAAAAATTTTCGAATATACTGGAAGAAATGTGTGTAAAGTATGTTTCATATATTCATTGACAATACCATCAATACCACTGGCTTTATTATTTTTTAATTTATTTACAGCTTCTTTAATCTCATCGTCGCTTATGTCTTCGTTCAGAATTGGATATGTATTATCGGTTACTTCGTCAATTAGGAACTCTTCATCTTCTTCAAACTCGTTATTGTTAAGTGTTTTAAAGTATTCAAAGAGTTCCTGTATAGTTATATCAGCTTTGTTAACCTTTTCATTACCTGATAACTTATTTAAAATATTCCAAAGATATTTTGGATCATGTTTTGTAGAGTTTCGTATTTTCTGTTCCATACAGTTTAAGTACTTTTTGTAACTTTTATGTATTTCTTTTTTATATTGTCTACTTTTTTTCTTAAGTTTTTTAAAATTGTTTTCATTTTTTATCCGACAATATTCCTTTTTTGCTGCATGGAATTCTTTCCTTAATTTATCACACTGTGTATTGTACCATGGTTTACTGGTCTGTTTATAACCTTTAGCACGATAATGTTTTTTACCAAATACTTTTGAAGCTGATGTTGTGAAAATATTGCTTATGTTGTGTATGACATTATCTATTTCATCTCGCGAAATGTGGTCAGTAGGTTTATTACCTATAAGATCTAATGCGTTATTTAGTAGATCCATATTATCGTTTTGCTCGTTTACAATATACTCAATAAAATCATCTTTTAAATCACTTTTCCACTTTATATACCCATTATTGTCCGTGTTCATATTAGGACATTCTTGAACTTGGCAATGTGTGGGAGTTCCAAAAATACTGAACTCAATACTGCAATGTACGTCCGAAAACAAAGGATCAAAGTCAGAAACTTCAAACTCATTAATACAATTGAATAATTCAGATGACACAATATGATAATCTATTACTGTTTAATTATTACATGTGATTTTCCCTATGAATTGGTCATTCCCAATTCTACCATTAGCAATGTACATGTTATTTTGCTTACAGAACTCAATTAATTTGTTTCCATAATTGTTCATTCTAGAAGTACATTTACTGTATCTCGTAAGAGGTATGTTCATTCCATTTAATTTTTTCAAAATCATGTAATACATTGAATAAATGCTCATTTTCACCAATATTTAACACATCAAAAAGGCTATCGTCAGGCTCAATATAATCTTGTCTTGACTGAGTCTTAGCATTGAAATCTCCAATAAGTGATACTTGCGTATTGCTATTACAAAAACTAATCATTTCTTGCTCTATTTCTGAAAAGGCGTCAATAGTTGAGTATCTAGAAGTTTCAGGTGGGATATAGATATTACCGAGTAATATTTCATAGTCAAGATTTAACAAGGATTTCGATATTATTAACCATTGTACATATTCGGAATTACTGGATTTAAAATGTAGTAAATGTTCAATATTTTTCTTGTATACAATAACAATACCACCCGATCGTCTTTTACATTTAGATCGGTGTTTTGCATAGTATGTGTAACCTTTCGGCAAGTTTAAAACATCAAATTCATCAGTTTTACTTTCTAAAAAAACAAGAATATCACACGATTTTATTAATTGATCGAATTCCGTTAATTTTAACTTTGACTTTAGTCCGCAAACATTCAGAAATGTTACCTTTAGTGTAGGTTTTATTAGTTCGTTACGATTAGGGGAACCTCTTGTATCGCATCCCTAAGTGTGGTTCTGTTGGTTGCCTGACCTGGAAGGGTACATATCACCAAGAGGATGAACATTACCAGGGAAACCATGTTGATTGTTGGGTTGACTGTGTTGAGATCGGGAGCCAAGATGCTGCTGGAATCCCCGAGATGGTGGGGGAGGGGGTGCACGAAGATCTTGAGGCTGTCGAAATCCAGGTGGTGGAAGGAGCTGTGGTAATGGTTGTAGCTGATTATTAATATATAGTCGGTCCTCCTTCAGACGTGCAGACTGACCTCGCCTTTTGGCTTCCTTGAAGATTGGATAAAGAACTTTTTCTCCGTTCGTTGATCTCTGGGGGAAATTGTTCATACACGGAGAATTGTTTTTTATCAGCCAGTTTATCAGGAACAGCATTGAGGACTTTTTTTCACGGTCTTTCCTGTTACAAAATTTAGCTACAATAGACCTTGGTTTACCATCATTTCTTGGTCGGAGCCTATGAACCACTTGGAAGGGGATTTCGTCAGGAATATCAAGAACATTACTGATAAAGTCCTTGACAACTTTTTCAGTGTCCTCTGCAGTATTATCTCCTCTCTCTGGAAGCCCTCCAAACAACAAATTTTCTTTCATTGATCGAGTCTGTAATTGGAGCATGCGCTCTTTGACATCAAACAAGTCATCACGGGCTCTATCTCTCTCATTCTCAACCTTGCTTATTCTCTCCTCAAGTATTGTATGATCGAAATCCATCCCTTGAATCCGTTCACTATGTATTTTTAGTTCATTTTTAACCTCGGAAATGTCATTTTCCATCTTACTGAACTTTGATTCGATATTTGACAATCGGTCTACGATTATGTCCAGGGTATCAAGTTTGGTTAGTTTTTGGTAAATATCATTGATGACAGATTCTATGGTGGGTCCAGGCGGTGGTGATTGTGCTGGATTGGATACTGAGGGAGATGGGTGTTGGTACATATGAGCTGTGTTGTGCGGGGGCTGCGAAGCAAAGTATATTGGTACAGGAGAACCTGTCACGTTCATTGGCGTTACAGTTGACATACTCATCCCCGCTGGGCTACCGTACACACAATGACGACCCGGTGTCACTGGGCTATTGTTTGTTACCTGTCCAGGTGAGCTCGCTATCGTACCTGTCGCTTCCGTCACGGTTGATTGGTGTTTGTTTACTGTTAAAGTTTTACCTTTTCTGTATTTTCGACCCATTCGGTGTTTTAGGAGTCAAATTTTCATCACCATCTTATTATCAAGGTTTCGCTGTATCACACATATCAGATTCATGTTCAAAAACTCACCAAAAACTCTTTATCAATTAAATCAACTTATATAAATTGTACATTGTAACTCGCTTCAATTTATCAACTTTCTATATTCTGGCTTAATCTATAGTTGTAGCAGTAACTTAGAGTGCTAGAGCGTGTAATTACAGAATTGTGACCTCTTGTATCTGCTAGTAAAAAGAAATTTAATGTTAAGAACTATTAATTGAGGCCGTTGAGTTATATCTTTCCTCAATAATTGGTTAACTCAGAAGACTTCTGTGATCACAACCCAGTATTTTAGACTTGAGTGAGAAACCCTCAAGTAGAGACGAGGAAGCAGTTCGTTTCACTATGTAGGGAATGGCTATAAGACGGATATATATTATAACTAGGGTTATATAAGGAATGTCCATTAGACGGATAGAGACTATAACTAGAGATATATAGGGAATTAGACGGATAGACATTTTAACTAAGGATATATAGGGAATGTCAAATATTGATATAATGATAAAAGAAATACATGTACCTCATTAGTCCGTTAAACATGCCTATATTATTACTTTTTCCTTATTATAAAGTTTATATATTAGGCCATTTTTTTAAAACCTAATAATATTGGCAGGTTTAGCGGACTAGTACCTAATATCATGACAAATGAAAATAAAATAATGGTAGAAGCTAGTATAAAACCATATAATATAATGAAAACTCTTCTTTAAAGCTGTAAAAACCTGTACAATATATGAATATTTACACTTAGAAAGTCTTCACAAAACTTCTGCATACGTTTCAACGTTTATTAGATTTACCACAGTACTTAGGAAGTTGTAGTCGATAAATTGGTGTTTTCAGTCGATAGCAGATATGTCCATTAGACAGATGAGATTTCCTTCGGTAGGCCTAAATGTTCCCACATCGCGCATGCACACAGGGATTGTTTACCTCACCGAAAGATAATAATATGAAATAGTGACTAGGTCGTTGCTATTTATTTTTAGTTTTTTCTTCATTTTGAACAAAATGGTTATACAAACTTTTGAATTTTGTTATTAACACACAAAGTACACAACTTTTACCATTATTTTCAGTTCTATAATTCGTTTGATCTTTTATTACACGATTTTTTAACGATTTAGTCCCTTTAACACGCCCTAGACGTTTCGCCTCATACTTTTTGAACATTTATCATTTCGTTTGGCTCAAATTTTATTAAATTATTTATTTTATCATTTTAACAATACATATATATCCATTAAAATTAACATACTGTAGTTTACTATTTACAATTTTGGTAATATAAGGTCGAAACGTCAAGTTTATTTTAAGTTTGGGACTAATTTAAGTGTCGTTGGTGAGGCGAAAGTCTGTGTTTCTTCCAAATCACTTGAACACTGCAAATAAAGAGCAACAGCACCGAGCTTCTGCCGGATGACGATTACAAGCGTCTGATCAAAAAAAGCGTTTGAACCGCTCGATTATATAATGAGCTGACTTCAAAGCATCGCAATCACGCTGATGGGATTTTTAACAATTGGTGGGTTGGGTTGTGGCCTCAAACTGGATTGAATTTGGAAGTTTGTGTTTTTTCTTATATTTCCATGTATGTGTTAACTTAGAAGTGCTTTGGGCACAAAGAGCTACGCCCTTATTAACATTTTTAAACATAGACTAAATAATCACCGGAAGAACCATTATCTATTTTAAATAAATGCAAAATTACTTGTTTTATATCAATAAAAAATCACTTATTTTGCAAATTATGATCCGGAATATGTGTTTTTAAACAATATTGCGAAATATGTATATTTTAAAATTTACCAAAAGGTGTTTCTTACATGTACAGTATACATGTACGCACTATAGTATTCGCTCACTTGATATCATTGGTAAGCAAAAGAGCTAGCTTGTGGATATATATTTAAGGTTCTTCAAACAATGACATAATGCACTCCTAACGCGTACTATGGACTTCCAGTTGCTTAAAATAATGTTAATACAGTCATTTCATTAATGTTGAAATGTTGAATTCCTTTTCCGTTGATAGGAACAATGCAATGGCTTTCAACAGAACAATTAAAATTGCAAAACGATATCGTCATATCATTGTTTAATTTCCACATTCTGTCTAGTCAAATGGTTAAGCTTCCGCGTATAGCCCACTAATTAGCTTTTTGGTAAGCTAATACTTGTAATTACTGTAGAATGTGAAGGGGGGGGGGGGGGGGGGGGGGAGAGAAGGGATTACTAACTACTTTATATTATTTCCTTTTTTTAAATTCCGGATACACTTAACACAATGATTTCTCCCGCTTATCTTACATGTAAATCCATTTCCGGTTCAAAGGTTGTTTACTTTCAGATTCGCTTGTATGCTATAAGATTCTTGATACCAATGGCTAATCGCTTGGTCACCGTAGAATTTACTGAGGATGGTTTTGCCATCGTGCGAATGAGAAATGGACAAAACCGTCTGAACATTGCCTTCCTCAATAGCCTTGATCAGGCACTGACAGAGGTAGAACGGTAGGTAAAGACGATCAGCACACACATGTAAAGAACACCACACATGTGTACGTACGCGTAGTGTGTACAGTACACATATAGGGTCAACTAATAATGAACTACAGATAGATGTTTGGAAAATTACCACATAAACACAAACAGTAATATCAAAGTTGTGTAGAAGTAGCGAAGTAATCTGTAAATGATACACATGTGCACTGTACATATAACTACATAGTGCATGTTCAGTGCACACGTACATACATTATTGTAATGTACATGCTCTTAACCGTCTATACCGCAGCCAGAACATACGATTTGTATAAAATGTATTATGATAGATGTAAAAATTAAAAAAAAAAAAAAAATACAAACCCACGAATGAAACAGAATATGTCAGCGTACGCACACAAATGTTCTATTCATCTTTTAATATTTTTATTTAAAAAATGTTAATTTCTTCAATTCTGCCTACTGACAGCTATGTTTTCGGACCTATTCTAGTTCTGTTAAAATACAGATGAAAGACGTAAGCTAAGTTACGGTCTACCATGAAGCATATATGTAATATTATTTGTTCTACATGTATATACATGTATAATTTAAAGACGTTTTGCATATATTTAGTGGATGGAAGGGGGGGGGTGAAACGCCTCTTGTTTATTTCATTTTTTTTTAAATATTCAAATGTTTGATTCTAGGGTTTAATATATAAAATTCATAAACCTCTTTGAAATGGTCATGAATATGATCAAGAGAAAGATATTATGCTAAAAAATATTTTATCCAAACACAACTCGAAGAATGCTTGTTGTATGAGTATAATTAAACTGCAATATCTGGATGTAGGTTTGATTATCAATATAAGTCGTATGACTACTTTAATCAACTGTTGTTGCATTGCAGTATATCTCAGCTTTACTTTAACCGTCGCCTTCTTTTTCTACATAACAGGTTCAGATGTGATAATGTGTTTACATGATGTTTTTTTAAAGAAATAAAGACTGTAAGGCAATGATAACGACAGGAGAGGGGAAGTTTTACAGCAATGGCATCGATCTAGAGTGGATGTCTCTACAGGATAGCGAAACAATCCTCAAGTTCCAGAAGGCACTCGAAAATATCATGTGGAGAGTGATGCATTACCCCCTCCCCACGATCGCGGCTATCAACGGTAAGCATAGAGCATAGAGGGTGGGGTCACAGGTGTCTGGGGTTAAGATCTGTGTGTAATTCGGCCCATTATACAAAGCATAATAATTAATGCCTAACCCCAGACACCTGTGGGTGTGGTGGGAGTGTCATTAACACCCGGTACCCAATAAATTAAATTACCATATCTAATATCTAATGGATACATTTAATTAGGAATTAAATGTCAGAATTTAAATTCATAGGTTATTTTCTGTTATCAAATGAGGAAGATTCTATTCGTAAAATTAGAAACTTGGAAAGGAATTTTATATATAAAAAAAAAAGAAAAATTCAAAAGCAATACTAAAAACTGAAATTCATACAATGTGTTGTACATGTATGATTTAAGATAAAAACAAAAACAAAAACAAAAAAACAATAACACAATTTTTATTTTGGTTGAGGCCATTTCCCGCCTTGTAATCCTGGTGGCACAATGATCAGTTGGTTGTTTATATGCCCAACGCCGTAAATATGCTTGTATGCCACAAAAAAAATGGAATCGCGACATCTCGGAGTAATTTCCGTCAATCTTTGGAAATATAGTTTTATTTCCGAAGATTACCGGAAATTTCTCCGAGGGAATTCGATTGCAAAAAATGTAGTCTTCCTCAAATTTACTCCGTTGGTACTATATAAATCACACTGTAACTGTAAAACGAAATCCATTGTTCCCAATAACCAATAATACTACCTCTGTTACCATGGTAACAGGTCATGCTTTCGCGGGCGGTGCCTTCCTGGCGATGTCACATGACTACAGAGTGATGAGGGCGGACCGGGGCTGGATTTCGTGGAACGAGACTCACCTCAAGTTACGTTTAGGGGATATGCTCCTGGACCTACTCAGGTGAATATACTTTTGGTATAATTACGTCAAAATATTAAACGCGTTAAGTAAACTCTGATACCTTGGAGAATATTGAATGATATGTGTTATTTAGTTGTAAATTGAATTTTAGATAGTTTCATATTTTTTAAATGCTAGCTTTGCATCTACTTCGCTCGCGGCCTCGTTTTGATTGTAAGTGTTTTTTTATTACTATAAAAATTGATTATATGTTTGTTATATCAGTATTCACTATGATTGTGGGATGATGTATCTACAAAATTCAACATTGTATTACATTCATCATATAGTAAAGTAAACTTTAACTTAAAGTAAAATTAGAAGCTCAAACTTTTCAATAGTGGTAATTGTGAAAAGTAAGTAACTTTTGTAACTGAAGAAAAAATACTAAAATCGCCTGCTCCTGTTTTTGATAGTAAAAACATACCATTTGTCAGCGGTGGAGCATCTTTTTAGGAAATTATTATGGATTCGTATACATCGGCTGTTTTCTCCTCATTTTCAGTAAAAAGGTTCTCGCTATGAAATCTATAAGAGAGGCTGTGTTATTCGGCAAACGAGTTACTGCGGACCAGGCTAAGGAACTCTTTCTAGTAGATGCCATGGCAGAGTTACTGGACTTGATACCTAAAGCTAAACAGCTGGCACTAGAGGCGCTGGGACCAAACGGTATAGATCGAGACATGTTACAAGTGATGAAACAGGATTTGTATGTGAGACCGTCGGGGGACAAGCCTTTCCTACCAGAGGCCAAATTGTGAGGAAGAAATAATGTGCAAGAGGGCTATTTTTGTTAGTACGGAAGATATATAAATTTTCTCTTAAAGTGAATAGTCGGGCAAAGAAAACCAGTCTAAATGCGTTCATTGGCCTTCCAAAAGTTCTCACATATTAATACGACGGTCAAGTTCTGCTTAGTTTCCCAGTTTTGACCATTAAAGTAAAGAAAAGTTGAAAAAATTGAAAGCGAGGCTGTGTGGAAATGTAACCAGGACATAGTGAGCCGGGAGGACGTTTTAGAATTCCCATATTTTAAATTAATTTCTTCGTACGCAGACAGATTTTGACGAGAGATTTTATTTTTCCATTTCATAAGAAATTATACTGGATACATTCACACCAGTTTTACCGACTTTAGCCATCCTTGCCCGACTATTCACTTTAAAGGAGGCGTCAAAATATCCACACTCTCCATATTGCACATACTTGTCAGTATTCGCTGCCACTGATTCGATGTGACGGTGTTAACAATTTAATTTTAAGCAGACTGTGATAGATATATATATTCAGATCAAGTGATGAGTTAATTGTTTTTATCATATCTATTGTGTTGCGTCATCTGGATGCAGTAAAGGCAATACAATTGGTAGACCTATACCCTACATACCTCATGATTGTTACATAATGACATCACGTCACGAGACTACAAGTCATAGTTGTCACAGATG
>NW_027187890.1:0-57937 GCF_041381155.1 Argopecten irradians | reverse complement strand
CCAAGGACAGATAAAAATCAAATCTAGAGCAACATTTGAACCCGAAAAACTGGACAGAACTAAAGAATCGTGGCTATTAGAAAGAAAATGATTTTGAAAAATAGAATAGAATTAAACTTATCCTTCACTCACATATTGATGTATACTAGTCAGTTACAAGATCTGGAAGTGAAAGAATTACACAATTCACCTCTAAATTTGCACCATCTCACTGCTAAAAAAAAACCGTTTACCAGAGACCTACAAATGTACAGACAATGGAAGGGAGATAACTCGAATTTCACTCGACTATCCATCTCGAAGAAATTAATAACACTGATAATTGAACCAAAGAGGTATATGAGAGAAATGTATAGAGAAAAAAAAAAACAAATTATACTCACAATTAAATACTCAGGTCAATTATGGAAAGGTAACTCTGTCTAGTATTTTCATGAAATGAGTTAACTCCCCTTGGCGCTGTCTTCATGTCAGGAAAAAGCTGTTAAACTGGTCGGCCCAAAAGGTACCATGGTCAAAGCTCGGCTGAAACAGAAGAAATGTATAAATTAATAAATAAATGACTAAAATGAAAGAGTTAAAGTAGCTGATTAATGAACACAAAAACAGAAAGTGTTTTATATAGATCGGTTAGGGTTCATGGCCATTTAAGGATGTGTCAATACTTGGAGGAACCCAGAGTATCAAAATAAAAACCACCGTCCTACAGCCTGAATCTATTACCTATTCCTGACCAGTCTTTAAGCATTTAATTTTGAAAAAGAAGACTATACTGTTTAATTTTACAGAACCAAACAACACTATATCCATTTGATGAATTTATATATAAAATATTTGACTTAACATATACATAAATAGAATAGTGAATATGATAAATAGATAAATACAGGGAAAGAGAAAAGTATTAGGCTTGAATAACTCCTAATCACAGAGTATCACGCGAATTCAGAGGAAGTTTACTAAATATTCATCGAAAATACACATCATATTCTAAATATTCTAAGTCACCAGACTCTTACTGTACCCCCCCCCCCCCCCCCGGGCCAGGACCCTAGCCCCCTGTGTCATACTGCCCCAAGCCCCTGTGTCATAATCGTGACAAAAACATCTTCTGTATAATCACTTCTTCTAAGATATTGGTTCATGTGCTAAGCTATAGTAACAACATATGTGTAATGTGATTTTTTTCAACAAAATCCACCAAATACAGTGGTCGTTACATCAGACAGAAAAAAGGCCTCCGTCGCTAAAAATAGCTACCAAATATTTATAAAATACAAGCAAAATACCTTCAACACTCGATTTCCAGTCAAATACATGCAGATTGGGTCAGTCAAATGGTGTCCATGAATGACGGAAACAGTTTCGTCAATGGTTGTCATTCAACAAATTTTCATAATGCATTTTTTCTCCATCTGGCTACATCAACTGAGAACGGACAGTTTCATCACACATCATGGTTATTCTGATAGCGATGTTGTGTTTTGTGAACGGAATGACTACATACAGCTAAAATAATTCTAAAAGTTTTATATATTACTTTGGCTGCTGAAAATTCACGTCTAGGAATACGGAGGTAGATATTTGATTGGTCAATTTGAAAGGTCACCAGGTCGTGACTATTTACAGGATGTTATAGAGACCGCAGAACCAAACCAATTCTCTATATACGATACGTTAACGTTTGCCACTGTCCAGGTTAAATGGAGTTTTCAAGTCTGGTCACCTGTCACTAATTTTGAAGAATGGCATGTCGCATACCTGTGAATAAAAAGAAATTAAGATCTGCCATCTTGCTAAATTTTTATGTCGGGTGCCATCTTATGTTGAATTCCCCACCAAAATTTTACCAAAATGTTCATGAAATTCCAATATTGATTACCTCCCCATGTCAGAAACACACTTGACAGAATCTTAAAATTTCTTTACATATTTTACATATATATGTATTGCCTAACCCACACATTGAACATTTGAAACTGATTCGCCCTCAATACCCAATCAGCAGGCTCCGAAACATTCACTTCTCTCTGAAATCTTGTGCCCAAAAGGGGATTTCCAGGAATCTATTCTTGGTTTGATTCTGCGGTCTCTATTAGATCCTCTATGAACCGAAGTGATAATACGGATCTGCATGTTATACAGATTGATGAACGCGTTATGTTTAACCTTTTCGGCGACTTTGTCGTCAAGAAGATGAGATCGCATAGGAAGGGATTGGGTATGGGGACATACCATATTTCATATCGAATTTGTTTTCAATTAAAAAACCTTTCAGCATAAAATTCGTTAATTCTTAAAATATTGAAGAAAAAACAATCTATTTAATAAAAATGAATAAAAACATCCCTAACAAACGGGGAATCAAATCCCGGCGGCCGCGATGAGAGAGCGGAATCCTAACCACTAGACTACTTAGGATATATATGCTACGATAACATACCCACACGTGTTTAATGGTATTAATGAAACGGATGTAGGAATGGCTATGGTAAACGCTGTATCTGTGAACGAAACTGAAGACGCACTACAAAATCAAAAGCGCTTGTTGTATCGTTAAATAATCTCTTTTCTTTTTTATAGCTAATAATCGTTATAAAAAAATCTAGAACTAAATATTATAATTTTATATACCGTTAGATAAAACAAACAGCTCAAAATAACTCATATAATACACTCTAAGTAATATCGTCAGTCGTAATGGAGACTTTAATGATTATATCATAATCATATATATGTCTCGAAGTTTTAAAAGTGATTAATGTCCAGGATTCTCACTAACAACTTGCACACATCGAAGAAAATGTCCATAATTTGAAACAAAATAAGTACTGTGTTATTTACCCTAGAATGAAGATATAAAGAATTACTTTTTGTCATTTTAAGTCTTTGTGTCCAATCCTAGAAACGATCCAAAACCAGTAATTAACATTTCATCAAAGAGCTGTATGGTAGTGATAATCCAATAGAATCTCCTAAGTAGTATAAAGTCAGGATGGCCGAGCGGTCTAAGGCGCTGCGTTCAGGTCGCAGTCGGGTCTTCCCGGCGTGGGTTCGAATCCCACTTCTGACATAAAACTTTTTTTAGAATCGCTTTGCAAGATAATGTTTATTTCTTACAGTAAGCCGATGCGGAATTCGATTAAAATACATATCCTTATTTTCTTTTCGTACCATACAGGAGGATTTGACAACCCATCAGAGGCTTCATACTATAATGACTTTTACACTCATTGTATTTCAGTTCAAATGCATTTTTCTCCATCTGGCTACATCAACTGAGAAAGGATGTTATTAGATCCTCTATGAACCGAAGTTAGAATAAGGATCTGGCAATTTATACAGATTGATGAACGCGTTATGTTTTAACCTTTTGGCGACTTTGTCGTCAAGAAGATGAAATCGCATGGGTAGGGATCGGCTTTGAGGATATACCATATTTCATGTGGAATTTGTTTTCAATTAAAACTTCCAGCATAAAATTCGTTAATGCTAAAAAATATTGAAAAAAACCTAATTAAAAAGAATTGATTAAAAATTATCCTTCCCAAGCGGGGAATCGAACCCCGGACCGCCGCGGTGAGAAGCGCACGAATTCCTTTTTTTATCTTTAAAGATAATCGTTTTAAATTTTTCCAGCAAATAGGACTCTCAGGTGATTGGGCCCCGAAGACTACTCCTCACATTTCATTTTATTGCGTTTAATTAAAACATACAAAGCATACTTTCAATTATCTATCATAAGGTTTTTTGAGTATTCATTCGTTGTGTAAAAAAAATTAGATATCTAAGAAATAAGAATTTCAAATCATTTTGCAATTTAAGGAAATGATCACACACCTCTCATCAATGTATTATCTGCAGCAATATACCTGTTTGATAGAGGGCGGCATCCTAACACTAGTACCTAATATATATGCTACAATAACATATGCACACGTGTTTCACATGGGATTATTGAAACGGATGTAGGAATGGCTATGGTAAACGGTGTATCTGTGAATCGAAAATGAAGACGCACTACAAAATCAAAAGCGCTTGTTGTATCGTAAAATAATCTCAAGTGCTTTTTTTTTAATAATCGTTATAAAAAATGGATCTATCAACTTAATAGTATTTTTTTTCATATACCGTTGCTATAGTCAAAAAAAAAACGCAATAAAAGTCATATATTGCACTCTGAGTAATATCCTCAGTCGTAATGGAGTCTTTAAAAAAAGGAATTGATATAAACATCATATTAAATTTCTCGAAGTTTTAAAACTGATTAAAGTCCGGAATTTCTCACTAACATCTTGTTTTAACATACTCGAAGAAAGTGTCCATAATTTGAAACAAAAATAAGTACTGTATTATTTTACCCTAGAATGACTTATAAAGAATTACTTTTTGTCATTTTTAAGTCTTGTGTGTCCAATCCTAGAAAGGATCCGAAACCAGTAATTTATTTTTTAATCAAAAAGCATGATATGCTAGTGATTGCAGTCCAATAGAATCTCCTAAATAGTATGAAGTCAGGATGGCCGAGCGGGTCTAAGGCGCTGCGTTCAGGTCGCAGTCGGGTCTTCAGGGCGTGGGTTCGAATAATCCACTAATAATCACAAATTCTGACTTTTAAACTTTTTTTAGAATCGTTTTGCAAGATAATATTTATTTCTTTACAAAAAAAGCCGAAGCGGAATTCGAAAAATAAAATACATATCCTTATTCTCTTTTCGTACCGCATACAATATAGGATTTGACAAAAAATGTAAAGGCATCAGAGGCTTCATACAAATGAAACTTTCATACTCATTGTATTTCAGTTCAAAAAATGCATTTTTCATCCCATCGGCTACATCAACTGAGGGTTTTTCATCATCAGCAGCATGGTTAATTCTGATAGCGATGATGTGTGTCAGTTGTTCGAATGGACACTAATGAATACAACATACACAGGAATTAATTTAATTCTAATTTATTATATATGTACTTGAAGCTGCTGAAAATTCTTCGTTGGGAATATTTTCCGGAAATTATAATAACGGGGTGATATTTGATTGGTCAATTTGAAAGCTTGGCACGAGACTATCGGGATGTTATAGAGACCGCAGAACCAAGACTTTTCTCATATACGATACGTTAACGTTTGCCACTGTCCAGGTAAATTGAGTTTTTGAATCAAATCTGGTCATCATTTGTCCTGTCATAATTTTGAAGAATGGCATAGTATTTTAATGCGTTGAATAAAAAGAAATTATATTTTTGCTATATTTTTCTGTTTGAATTTTGCAATGTCGGATGCATTTATGTTGAATTTCGAAACCAATCCAAAATTTTCACTCTTGTTTGAAATTCCGTTTGTAGTGGAAAATCCTCAGTCAATTAACCGTTACAGGAGATTTTTTGAAATCTTTCATGCTACATAATGAAATGTCACAAACCAAAAAAAAAATCGATAATTCGCGCCCGGTTGTAAATCATTCGTGCTCGGTCATTTACATTCACTTCATATATTGATGCCTAGGAGTTGAAATTCTGATAGAAAAAAGAATATTAGCAGCAAAACTGTCCATTTCACAGTACTTCGAGCCATTCATTTTCTCTGAAAACCTTGTGCCACATGTTAAATTTAATTTAACTGTTTGGAAATGAATTTTGATTTGTCGTCCATTGTCCATAACTCACTAGAATTTAATATTGTAGCGATACATAGGAATTCATCTGCAAGTTAATTACAACCCACAAAAAAATTAATTGTATCATTCTTACTTATAACCACGGTCGTAGCGAAAAAGTTCTTACAATATATCTTTGCAACAAAGCACAAATGATCATTGGTTTGAAACAAATTATGAAAGCTCTAAGTTGATAAACGATGAGGGCCAAGAGATATCGTACGTTTACCATTTATTTACAAATCGGTCAATTTAACATGTTGGTCCAAATCTTTAGTCGATCTTTCATTTCATAAGATGAATCCAGTTGGTCATTCATATCCCCTAATTGTGGAACTGAATGCAATTTAAAAATTTTCAGCATAAAATTCATTTGCTTAAAACATTGAATGATAACATCCAAAAGATATTTGTATCTATAATGAAAAAAATCAATATCGTCAAAGACGATCCTTCCCAAACAGCCATTTTCTGTGATCGATGGACGTGGAATCCTACACCACTAGAAATAAAAGCGGATATGCACGTAACATAAATACGTGTTTAGGTTTATAATAAACGGATTAGTGAAAAAGCTATATGTAAACGCTGAATATGTAACGACCGTTGAAGACGCACTAAAAATCAAAAGATTGTTGTATCGTAAAATATTCATTATTTTTAATTTATCTGCTCAAAAATCGTTATAAAAATCCTATCTTAAAAATGATTATCAAAATATCTATATCGAACAAAACATTTGATAATTGTATGTATACATGGTAACGAACTTCATGTCAAGTTGTCGATTAATGCGTTTTCCCTTTGGTGCATTATGCACAACAAGAGTAAAGAGAGTCTCACGAAGTACATGTAAAAATAAAATTCCAGAAAGGTTCTCATAACAACTTGCACACATATTGAAAATTGTCCATAATTTGAAACAAAATAAGTCCTGTATTACTACCCTAGAATCAAGATATAAAGAATTACTTTTTGTCATTAAAGTCATTGTTTCCAATTAGAAAGGATCCGAAACCAGAAATTACTTTTTAATCACAAAGCAGTATGTAGTGATTGCAGTCCAATAGAATAACCTAAATTAATATCAAGTCAGGATGGCCGAGCGGTCTAAGGCGCTGCGTTCAGGTCGCAGTCGGGTCTTCCCGGCGTGGGTTCGAATCCCATTCAATAAAACTTTTTGAATTCCAGAATCGTTTTGCAAGATAATATTTATTTTCTTACAGTAAGCCGAATGCGGAATTCGATTAAAATACATATCCTTATTCTCTTTTCGTAAGTGTGACCGATATCAGGAGGATTTGACAAATTAAGCCCATCAGATGCTTCATACTATGATGACTTTCATACTCATTGTATTTCAGTTCAAATGCATTTTTCTCCATCTGGCTACATCAAATCTGAGAACGACATTTCATCACAGCATGGTTATTCTGATAGCGATGTAATGTGTTTTGTGAACGGAATGACTACATACACTAAAATTAATTCTAAAAGTTCATATATTACTTTGGCTGCTGAAAATTCACGTCTAGGAATACGGAGGTAGATATTTGATTGGTCAATTTGAAAGGTCAAGAGGTCGTGACTATTACAGGATGTTATAGAGACCGCAGAATGCAAATGAATTCTCTATATACGATAAGTTAACGTTTGCCAATTGTCCAGGTTGAATGGATTTTCAAGTCTGGTCACCTGTCAAATGGAACTAATGCTTTCCATGTCGCATACAACACAAAAAAATTTAAGATCTGCCATCTTGCTAAATGATTTATGTCGGGTGCCATCTTATGTTGAATTCACGACACCAAAATTCACCAAAATGTACATCAAAATTCAATATTGATTACAGACACGACCTACATGTCAAAACATTTGACAAAAATAATTAAAATTTTGCCGTTTAATACATATTTTACATACCATATAGTATTGCCTAATCCACCACACATTTTTTTCTCTGCTAAAAGAAAATACTGATTCATCTTTTACCCAATCAGCAGGCTCCGAAACATTCACTCTCTCTGTGAAATCTTGTGCCCACTAAGGGGAGATTTCCAGGAATCTATTCTTGGTTTGATTCTGCGGTCTCTATTAGATCACTCTTTGAACCGAATCTGATAATACGCGTAATCTGCATGTTATACAATTGATAACGCATATCAGGCGACTTTGTTGATAAGATGAGATCGCTTTGACGGGATAGGCTATATGAAGAATAAGATATTTCATGTTAATTAAACGGGACGGTTTTCAATTAAAAAACTTTCAGCATAAAATTTCATTTTATGCTTAAAATATTTTGAAGAAAAAAACAATTATTAATGGTCGATCCCTGCGGCTCGATGAGAGCGTGGCGGTAATCCTATACCACTGACCATTAGGATTTATATTGCTTACGCAATACATATGCACACGTGTTTAATGGTTTTAATGAAACGGAATGTAGGAATGGCTATGGTAAACGGTGTATCTGTGAACGAAAATGAAGACGCACTACAAAATCAAAAGCGCTTGTTGTATCGTAAAATAATCTCTTTGCTTTTTTATAGCTAATAATCGTTATAAAAATTATCTAGAACTTAATAGTATCATTTTATATACCGTTAGATAAAAAAAAACCGCAATATAAGTCATATATTGCACTCTGAGTAATATCCTCAGTCGTAATGGAGTCTTAAATTATTAGAATAATAAACATATATTTGTCTCGAAGTTTTAAAACTGATTACTGTCCAGGAATTCTCACTAACAAACTTGCACACATCGAAGAAAGTGTCCATAATTTGAAACAAAATAAGTACTGTATTATTTATCCTATAATGACGATATAAAGAATTACTTTTTGTCATTTTAAGTCTTAAATCCTAGAAAGGATCCAAATCCAGTAATTTACATTTCATCAAAAAGCAGTATGCTAGTGATTGCAGTCCAATAGAATCTCCTTAATAGTATGAAGTCAGGGATGGCCGAGCTGGTCTAAGGCGCTGCTTTCAGGTCGCAGTCGGGTACTTCCTGGCGTGGGTTCGAATCCCACTTCTGACACAAAACTTTTTTTAGAATCGTTTTGCAAGATAATATTTATTTCTTACAGTAAGCCGATGCGGAATTCGATTAATATATATCCTTATTCTCTTTTCGTACCATACAGGAGGATTTGACAACAAACCCATCAGAGGCTTCATACTACGATGGACTTTCATACTCATTGTATTTCAGTTTCAAATGCATTTTTCTCCGTCTGGCTACGTCAACTGAGAACGACATTTCATCACAACATGGTTATTCTGATAGCGATGTTGTGTTTTGTGAACGGAATGACTACATACACTAAATTAATTCTAAAAGTTCTATATATTACTTTGGCTGCTGAAAATTCACGTCTAGGAATACGGAGGGTAGATATTTGATTGGTCAATTTGAAAGGTCACCAGGTCGTGACTACTTACAGGATGTTATAGAGACCGCAGAACCAAATCAATTCTCTATATACGATACGTTAACGTTTGCCACTGTCCAGGTTAAATGGAGTTTTCAAGTCTGGTCACCTGTCACTAATTTTGAAGAATGGCATGTCGCATACCTGTGGAATAAAAAGAAATTAAGATCTGCCATCTTGTTAAAATTTTATGTCGGATGCCATCTTATGTTGAATTCTGCACCAAAATTTTACCAAAATTTTCATGAAATTCCAATATTGATTACCTCCCCATGTCAGAAACACACTTGACAGAATCTTAAAATTTCTTTACATATTATACATGTGTATGTATTGCCTAACCCAAACATTGAACATTTGAAACTGATTCGCCCTCAATACCCAATCAGAAGGCTCCGAAACATTCACTTCTCTCTGAAATCTTGTGTCCAAAAGGGAGTTTCCAGGAATCTATTCTTGGTTTGATTCTGCGGTCTCTATTAGATCCTCTATGAACCGAAGTGAGAATAAGGATCTGCATGTTATACAGATTGATGAACGCGTTATGTTTAACCTTTTCGGCGACTTTGTCGTCAAGAAGATAAGATCGCATAGAAAGGGATTGGGTATGGGGACATACCATATTTCATATCGAATTTGTTTTCAATCAAATAACCTTTCAGCATAAAATTCGTTAATTCTTAAAATATTGAAGAAAAAACAATCTATTTAATAAAAATGAATAAAAACATCCCTAACAAAACGGGGAATCAAATCCCGGCGGCCGCGATGAGAGAGCGGAATCCTAACCACTAGATCATTTAGGATATATATGCTACGATAACATACTCACACGTGTTTAATGGTATAAATAAACGGATGTAGGAATGGCTATGGTAAACGCTTATCTGTGAACGAAAATGAAGGCGCACTACAAAATCAAAAGTGCTTGTTGTATCGGAAAATAATCTATTTGCTTTTTATAGCTAATAATCGTTATAAAAAAGATCTAGAACTAAATATTGTAATTTTATATACGTTAGATAAAACAAAACAGTCAAAATAAACTCATATGATACACTTGAGTAATATCGTCAGTCGTAATGGAGACTTTTAATGATTATATCATAATCATATAAATGTCTCGAAGTTTTAAAAGTGATTAATGTCCAGGATTCTCACTAAAAAACTTGCACACATCGAAGAAAATGTCCATAATTTGAAACAAAATAAGTACATGTATTATTTACCCTATAATGAAGATATAAAGAATTACTTTTTGTCATTTTAAGTCTTTGTGTCCAATCCTAGAAACGACCCAAAACCAGTAATTAACATTTCATCAAAGAGCTGTATGGTAGTGATAATCCAATAGAATCTCCTAAGTAGTATGAAGTCAGGATGGCCGAGCGGTCTAAGGCGCTGCGTTCAGGTCGCAGTCGGGTCTTCCTGCGCATGGGTTCGAATCCCACTTCTGACACAAAACTTTTTTTAGAATCGTTTTGCAAGATAATATTTATTTCTTACAGTAAGCCGATGCGGAATTCGATTTAAATATATATCCTTATTCTCTTTTCGTACCATACAGGAGGATTTGACAACAACCCATCAGAGGCTTCATACTACAATGACTTTCATACTCATTGTATTTCAGTTCAAATGCATTTTTCTCCGTCTGGCTTCATCAACTGAGAACGACATTTCATCACAGCATGGTTATTCTGATAGCGATGTTGTGTTTGTGAACGGAATGACTACATACACTAAATTAATTCTAAAAGTTTCTATATATTACTTTGGCTGCTGAAAAATTCACGTCTAGGAATACGGAGGTAGATATTTGATTGGTCAATTTGAAAGGTCACCAGGTCGTGACTACTTACAGGATGTTATAGAGAGCGCAGAACCAAATCACTTCCCTATATACGATACGTTATCGTTTGCCACTGTCCAGGTTAAATGGAGTTTTCAAGTCTGGTCACCTGTCACTAATTTTGAAGAATGGCATGTCGCATACCTGTGAATAAAAAGAAATTAAGATCTGCCATCTTGCTAAATTTTTATGTCGGATGCCATCTTATGTTGAATTCCGCACCAAAATTTTACCAAAATTTTCATGAAATTCCAATATTGATTACCTCCCCATGTTAGAAACACACTTGACAGAATCTTAAAATTTCTTTACATATTATACATGTGTATGTATTGCCTAACCCAAACATTGAACATTTGAAACTGATTCGCCCTCAATACCCAATCAGAAGGCTCCGAAACATTCACTTCTCTCTGAAATCTTGTGCCCAAAAGGGAGTTTCCAGGAATCTATTCTTGGTTTGATTCTGCGGTCTCTATTAGATCCTCTATGAACCGAAGTGACAATACGGATCTGCATGTTGTACAGATTGATAAACGCATTATGTTTAATCTTTTCGGCGACTTTGTCATTGATAAGATGAGATCGCATAGGAAGGGATAGGCTTTGAGGACATATTATATTTCATGTGGAATTTGTTTTCAATTAAAAAAACTTTCAGCATAAAATTCGTTAATGCTTAAAATATTGAAGAAAAAACAATCTATTTAATAAAAATGAATAAAAACAATCCTAGAAAGGATTCAAAACCAGTAATTTACATTTCATCAAAGAGCAGTATGGTAGTGATTGCAGTCCAATAGAATCTCCTAAATAGTATGAACTCAAGATGGCCGAGCGGTCTAAGGCGTTAGACTTCCGGTTTAGGATGTGAATGGACGGCGATTTCGTTGATCACAAAGTTCAATCGTAAGTCAACCTTTACGTTTGGGTATATAATCCAAATTGTTGCATTGTATTAACATATACATTTGTGCTTCGTATAAAACTGTGTAAATGTAATTCTGTGGCTGGTGCTCTAGCTTTTTGAGCCATCTTATGATGATTTTATGATGGACTCGGCCGGAGGCGGCCAAAATGGCCGCACGAAATTTTACAAGAAGGACTGCACGTACTTGGTGAATGTACGGGACAATAAATCAGTCCTTCCTATGGAACTTATTCGAGCAATTGAGGAAATATGTGATGTTGGTTCATTATATGCATGTGTGCCTAAGGGTGGGGACTCGTATGAAGTGACAATGAATGGAATGGCTAGCGGACAATTTTTTATTAAATGGTGTTGAAGTGAAGGGGCGTACGTGTGAGGTCACAGAAGTGGTAAAATCGTATTTAGTAGTATCCTTTCTGCATATTCCTGCCTATATTTCGGATGATGAAATGAAAAACAAATTGTTGCAGTTAGGAGTGACTGTGCATTCTCCGATCAAACGTAGATGCTATCCGGGTACCGACATAGCGGACGGCACGCGCATCGTGAAGGTCAAACTACCCCCCGGCTTGCCATCACTTCCATATACTGTGAGAATCGAGAATGCATATTACCGAGTTGTACATAACGATCAAAAGAGAATGTACACTATGTGTCATTCTGTGGATCATGTGTTTAGGGATTGTCCGGAGTTTAAATGCTTCAAATGTAAAGGACAGGGTCACTTTGCGAGAGAAATTGTACGACCCCACCCTGTACTCGGTGTGGCATAATCCGTGCTGATTGCATGTGTGACATGTCGCCTGTCAACGTTGACGAGGACATGGAGAGTTCTAGGGACAGTCATTCACGTGCTCTGTGCGAGGTATGTGGGAAATTTGAATGCCGGTGCGATGACGACACGTGCACAGGCTGTGGTCAGTTTATCTGTGTTTGTGTTGAGGAGAGTCCAGCGGTGGGGAACGATGGTGGTGTTGATGAGGTTGATGATGATGACGACGACAATAACGTCAATATGGAGGAGGGGGAAGCAGGTGATGATGATGATGACGATGATGTTGACGGCGATGACGAAGGCAGCTATGAGGGAAAAATGCAAGAAGATAAAGATGCCGAGAACATTTTGGTAGTAGATACTGGATGTTTAAATAATAGTGAAGAACATGGGAAGAGGGGGTTGCCAGATGTAGCAAGCCCCTCTTCCCCTCAGACGATTACTGAAACACCTCTTAAAGGGGTGTTTTGGGAAAAAAGTGAGGATTCGGTTGGGTCTGACATGGAGGACAGTTCGTTCATCCAGGTGAAAAACAGAAAAAGAAAAACAAAGCAGCAATTCATAAAATTGTCATATACAACCGATTCATCAAAGAAATCTAAACAAAAATAGGGTCCTTTTTGTGTTTTGTTTTTGTTATTTGCATGTAAAAATTTGTGTCATTCAACTGTAATGGACTAAGTGATATTTTTAAATTACAAAAAGTGTTTTCCAATTTTGAAGAAAAGAAAATAGACATTGTTTTTTTACAAGAAACCTTTTGGACAGGCACATTTATTTATCAAGTCCGTGATAAATGGAATGGTAGTGTATTCTACTCAAATGGTAATAATGGCCGGCAAGGTGTAGCTATATTATTAAGCAGTAAATTCAAAAATACATGTAATATCGTTTCAAATTTTGGAAGTCAGGGACGATTTTTACATTTGCAATTAGAGATGGATAACAATACATTGAATTTATTTAACGTTTATGCTCCTAATGTTTTAGCTGATAAAGTTGATTTTTTTAATTTCATAAATAATTATATTCATGATGGCAGTTATGATAACGTTATGATTGCAGGCGACTTTAACACTACTCTAGCAAAAATAGACCGGTCCGGTGCTACACATCATTTGAATGATTTAGGTGTTAAAAGTCTGCTTGAAATAATTAATACGTATAAAGTGGTTGATCTGTGGAGAAAACGAAACAAAGAAAGTCCAACATATTCTAGAAAACAGATCAGGAATGGCAAGTTATCCAAAAGTCGTATAGACTTTTTTTTTGTATCTAAAGCATTAACGAGCTGTGTACAAAATATTTTTTACACGGACACATCTTTTAGTGACCATGGATTTGTCACCTTGTTCTTGGATATTGAAAATGTAAAAAAAAGGGCCCAGGTATGTGGGTACTCAATAACTCTTTTTTGTTGCAAGAAGACTATGTACTGAAGATTAAAAATATTATATCTACTGCACAGCAGGAAGAATTATTGGAGCAGGATATCTTGGTATGGTGGGATAATTTAAAGTATCGTATTAAAAAAGTAACACAGTTGTATGGTAGAGATCGAAAGAAGTTTTTGAACGAAAGGTTTATTATGATACAAAACAAAATTAGTGACCTTTCTGCCAAGTTAGCCGGCTCCCATAACCCTGTATTGGTACAACAAATGCACGAGGTAAAGTCTGAATTAGAGGCCCTAGAGGAAGAAAAATGTAAAGGGTCAATTTTACGGTCAAAGGCTAAGTGGGCTATAGAGAGTGATCGCAGTACGTCCTACTTTCTGCAGTTGGAAAAATATAGACAAAATTTCAATTCTATTAAGCTACTTCAAAATGTTAATGGTGAATTGTTGCACCAAACCAGTGACTTATTAGACGAGATTTCTAAATTTTACAATGAACTGTATTCTTGTGTCTCTGTTAAAGCTGATGAAACCGATGATTTTTTTATGTAATATCGACAAAAAAGTCTCCTGCAAAGATAATAAGTGTTTAGCAGCTGCCGTATTAGGTGATGACGTTGAGTTAGCTTTAAAGGGTATGTCTAGTAATAAAAGTCCTGGCCAGGATGGGTTAACCGTGGAGTTTTATCGTAAGTTTTTGCCCGACTTCAAAGAATTATTTTTGCGAGTTATAGGGGAAATTCAAGAAAGGGGGGAACTGTCAAGGTCCATGAAGCTTGGGGTAATTAGTCTAATTTATAAAAAAGAGGTGATAAGTCTAATCTTAAAAATTGGAGACCTATAAGTCTTTTAAATGTCGACTATAAAATTTTAGCTCGAATAATGTCTGACCGATTGAAAAAGGTTTTACCGTCTATTGTTTCGCCTTTTCAAAGCTGTTGCATTATGGGTCGCGATATCGCTGATAATATCAGTAATGTGCGTGACATAATAGATTTAGCTACCATGGATAATTTAGAAGGCTACATCATGAAAATAGATCAAGAAAAGGCGTTCGATCGAGTAAGCCATTCATATCTCTTCAAAGTGTTGGAGAAGTTTGGCTTTTGTAATTTTTTCATTAAGTGGATTAAAATATTTTACAATGGGATCTATAGCAGTGTGAAATGCAATGGTCATCTTACTAAATATTTCCCAATTAAGAATTCTGTAAGACAAGGCTGTCCATTGTCTGCATTACTATATGTACTTGTAGCGGAGCCCCTAGGTCAAGCTATACTTAAAAATGACATGATTAGCGGTATTTCAATTCCTATGAGTAATACGTCTGCTAAAATTTTCCAGCATGCTGATGATTCTACACTGACTCTGGCTAAACAAAACTTCCATTGACCAGGCTTTTAATGTTTTTGAAAAATATGGCCGGGCTTCTGGCGCCAAAATAAATAGGGACAAGTCTGAATTATTGTGTATTGGTTGTGGACAGATGTCAGCTGCAGAATCGGAAGCTTTCAAGGTCAAATTATTACAAGAGTCTATTCTAGTACTCGGTGTTTTTTTGGGTCCAAATGGTAACTTATGTGAATCTTTGAATTGGGAACCTAAAGTTGCATCTATACGCAATATTTTAAATATGTGGTCCCAGAGAAAATTAACTATTCAGGTTAGGGCTACTGTAATTTCTTCTCTGTTGCTGTCCAAGTGTTGGTATACATTGACAGTAGCAAGTATTCCAGATAGATATCAAATACAACTCAAAACTTTATGTTTAAATTTTTTATGGAATAATGGAGCTCACTTAGTTGGTTTTAAAACTCTTATAGGGCTCAAGTCTTAAGGTGGACTACAATATCCGGATATAGACCTCAAAATGAAGTCCTTTAGAATTAAATTTGTTTTCAGGCTTTTTTACAATTCTGATTTATCACAATGGAAAGAAAACATGCAAGTACTTTCTATCTAAAATAGGTGGTATGAATCTCGGATTGGGAGTTTTTAATTGTGTTCTTAAACTGAAGCAGCTTCAATGTGTTCCGATTTTTTACAGAGATATGCTTTTGGCTTGGTCCGATATCTACTCTTCTATTATTTTTGAAAACGGGCCCGAGAATGTTTATTGTCAACCTATGTTTTGTAATCCACTCATAGTAAATGAAAATGGTAAAACGGTGTTTGAGAAAATATTCATAGACTCAGGTCTGATATATTTGAAGGATCTTACTTACGAAGTTGTAGAGGGTTTTCTTCCTATCCAGGCAGTGGTTGAAATAGTCCAGGAAAAAATATCCGGAAATCACAAGGGAGGAAATATCCGTAAAATATCTGAGACTTCTCAGGCAGCTTCCACTTAATTTTATAGAAACAGTTATAAACAACTGTTACATGAACACTGGTCTGACACAACCCGTTATATCACTGAAACTGAATGCTTCGGGGTCACGCACTATCCCACGACACACGCGTGACATTTACCGTGTACTCGCCAGCATGCATTTCACGGTACCCATATCGGTGACGTTCTGGTCGAATAGCTTCCAGGGTCAACAGGTAAATAGTATTTTTCGAGTCATACACGCACCACATTATCCGGTTGAATGCGTTGAAGTTCATTACAAAGTAGCACATAACGCGGTTTTTACTAAAAAGAAACTTCTAAAGTGCGGTATTTCAGATTCAGATGATTGTCCGGTTTGTCAGACACAGTCCGAGAATATTTTTCATATGTTTCTTCATTGTCCGGAATTATCGGACTTCAAGGTTTATATGGTTGGTTTATTAGAAAATTTATTTTCCAAGGCAAGTCCCGAGAATGTGAACTCGCTGAATTATGACTGTCTTATTATTTTGGGTTTTGGCGAGAAATGGAAGTATGTAAACGGCTTCTTTGTTAATTTTATACTGAGCGTGGCAAGATTTTGTATTTTTAAGAGGAGGAACATGTTGTTGCTCGGTGAAAAGAATGTACCAATTTTACGTTTTTTCAAATTCACGGTTAAACAATTTATTAAGTATGCATTTCATCAATATAAAGCACAGGATAATGCAAGGCTCTTTATGAAGTATTTTGAAAATAATAATAAAATTGTTTCTGTAGAATTGGATGGAGTGAAAGTAAATTTGTAAAGCCGTACGGGTATAGTTTGTCTGTGATATTTAGCTTACTTACATATGATGTCACAACTGTGATATTTTAATATTGATATTTTATCCTGTTGATGCCTGTATTAATTTTATGTTGAATAGATTGTAGTGCTTGCAATGTGAGGAACCCCAGGGGCCCCAACCCCTGTGGCCCTATGTCTTGGAAATTAAAATCATATTTTTAAGATAAAAAAAAAGGCGCTGCGTTCAGGTCGCAGTCGGGTCTTCCCGGCGTGGGTTCGAATCCCACTTCTGACATAAAACTTTTCTTTAGAATCGTTTTGCAAGATAATATTTATTTCTTACAGTAAGCCGATGCGGAATTCGATTAAATATATATCCTTATTCTCTTTTCGTACCATACAGGAGGATTTGACAACAACCCAGCAGAGGCTTCATACTACGATGACTTTCATACTCATTGTATTTCAGTTCAAATGCATTTTTCTCCGTCTGGCTACATCAACTGAGAACGACATTTCATCACAGCATGGTTATTCTGATAGCGATGTTGTGTTTTGTGAACGGAATGACTACATACACTAAATTAATTCTAAAAGTTCTATATATTATTTTGGCTGCTGAAAATTCACGTCTAGGAATACGGAGGTAGATATTTGATTGGTCAATTTGAAAGGTCACCAGGTGATGACTACATACAGGATGTTTTTAGATCCTCTATGAACCGAAGTGAGAATAAGGATCTGCAATTTATACAGATTGATGAACGCGTTATGTTTAACCTTTCGGCGACTTTGTCGTCAAGAAGATGAAATCGCATGGGTAGGGGTCGGCTTTGAGGACATACCATATTTCATGTGGAATTTGTTTTCAATTAAAACTTTCAGCATAAAATTCGTTAATGCTAAAAATATTGAAAAAACCTAATTAAAAGAATTGAATAAAATTATCCTTCCCAAGCGGGGAATCGAACCCCGGCCGCCGCGGTGAGAGCGCAGAATCCTTTTTTTATCTTTAAAGATAATCTTTTAATTTTCCCAGCAAATAGGACTCTCGGGATTGGGCCCCGAAGACTCCTCACATTTCATTTAACGTTTAATTAAAACATACAAAGCATACTTTCAATTATCTATCATAAGGTTTTTGAGTATTCATTCGATGTGTAAAAATTAGATATCTAAGAAATAAGAATTCAAATCATTTGCAATTTAAGGAAATATCACCACCTCTCATCAATGTATTATCTGCAGCAATATACCTTTTGATAGAGGGCGGAATCCTAACCACTAGACCACTTAGGATATATATGCTACAATAACATATGCACACGTGTTTAATGGTATAAATGAAACGGATGTAGGAATGGCTATGGTAAACGGTGTATCTGTGAACGAAAATGAAGACGCACTCCAAAATCAAAAGCGCTTGTTGTATCGTAAAATAATCTCTTTGCTTTTTTATAGCTAATAATCGTTATAAAAATGATCTAGAACTTAATAGTATCATTTTATATACCGTTAGATAAAAAAAACCGCAATATAAGTCATATATTGCACTCTGAGTAATATCCTCAGTCGTAATGGAGTCTTAAATTATTAGATAATAAACATATATTTGTCTCGAAGTTTTAAAACTGATTACTGTCAGGAATTCTCACTAACAACTTGCACACATCGAAGAAAGTGTCCATAATTTGAAACAAAATAAGTACTGTATTATTTATCCTATAATGACGATATAAATAATTACTTTTTGTCATTTTAAGTCTTTGTGTCCAATCCTAGAAAGGATCCAAATCCAGTAATTTACATTTCATCAAAAAGCAGTATGCTAGTGATTGCAGTCCAATAGAATCTCCTTAATAGTATGAAGTCAGGATGGCCGAGCGGTCTAAGGCGCTGCGTTCAGGTCGCAGTCGGGTCTTCCCGGCGTGGGTTCGAATCCCACTTCTGACATTAAACTTTTTTTAGAATCGTTTTGCAAGATAATATTTATTTCTTACAGTAAGCCGATGCGGAATTCGATTAAAATACATATCCTTATTCTCTTTTCGTACCATACAGGAGGATTTGACAACAACCCATCAGAGGCTTCATACTATGATCACTTTCATACTCATTGTATTTCATTTCAAATGCATTTTTCTCCATCTGGCTACATCAACTGAGAACGACGTTTCATCACATCATGGTTATTCTGATAGCGATGTTGTGTTTTGTGAACGGAATGACTACATACACTAAATTAATTCTAAAAGTTCTATATATTACTTTGGCTACTGAAAACTAACGTCTAGGAATACGGAGGTAGATATTTGATTGGTCAATTTGAAAGGTCAAGAGGTCGTGACTACTTACAGGATGTTATAGAGACCGCAGAACCAAATCAATTCTCTATATACGATACGTTAACGTTTGCCACTGTCCAGGTTAAATGAAGTTTTCAAGTCTGGTCACCTGTCACTAATTTTGAAGAATGGCATCTCGCATACTTGTGGATAAAAAGAAATTAAGATTCGCCCTCTTGCTAAACTTTTATGTTTGGGTGCCATCTTATGTTGAATTCTGCACCAAAATTTTACCAAAATTTTCATGAAATTACAATATTGATTACCTCCCCATGTCAGAAAAACACTTGACAGAATTTTAAAATTTCTTTACATATTTTACAAATATATGTATTGCCTAACCCAAACATTGAACATTTGAAACTGATTCGCCCTCAATACCCAATCAGAAGGCTCCGAAACATTCACTTCTCTCTGAAATCTTGTGCCCAAAAGGGAGTTTCCAGGAATCTATTCTTGGTTTGATTCTGCGGTCTCTATTAGATCCTCTATGAACCGAAGTGAGAATAAGGATCTGCATGTTATACAGATTGATGAACGCGTTATGTTTAACCTTTTCGGCGACTTTGTCGTCAAGAAGATAAGATCGCATAGGAAGGGATTGGGTATGGGGACATACCATATTTCATATCGCATTTGTTTTCAATTAAAAAACCTTTCAGCATAAAATTCGTTAATTCTTAAAATATTGAAGAAAAAACAATCTATTTAATAAAAATGAATAAAAAGATCCCTAACAAACGGGGAATCAAATCCCGGCGGCCGCGATGAGAGAGCGGAATCCTAACCACTAGATCATTTAGGATATATATGCTATGATAACATACCCACACGTGTTTAATTGTATAAATGAAACGGATGTAGGAATGGCTATGGTAAACGCTTATCTGTGAACGAAAATGAAAGCGCACTACAAAATCAAAAGCGCTTGTTGTATCGTTAAAGCATCTCTTTGCTTTTTTATAGCTAATAATCGTTATAAAAAAATCTAGAACTAAATATTATAATTTTATATACCGTTAGATAAAAAAACAGCTCAAAATAACTCATATAATACACTCTAAGTAATATCGTCAGTCGTAATGGAGACTTTAATGATTATATCATAATCATATATATGTCTCGAAGTTTTAAAAGTGATTAATGTCCAGGATTCTCACTAACAACTTGCACACATCGAAGAAAATGTCCATAATTTGAAACAAAATAAGTACTGTATTATTTACCCTAGAATGACGATATAAAGAATTACTTTTTGTCATTTTAAGTCTTTGTGTCCAATCCTAGAAACGATCCAAAACCAGTAATTAACATTTCATCAAAGAGCTGTATGGTAGTGATAATCCAATAGAATCTCCTAAGTAGTATAAAGTCAGGATGGCCGAGCGGTCTAAGGCGCTGCGTTCAGGTCGCAGTCGGGTCTTCCCGGCGTGGGTTCGAATCCCACTTCTGACATAAAACTTTTTTTAGAATCGTTTTGCAAGATAATATTTATTTCTTACAGTAAGCCGATGCGGAATTCGATTAAATATATATCCTTATTCTCTTTTCGTACCATACAGGAGGATTTGACAACAACCCATCAGAGGCTTCATACTACAATGACTTTCATACTCATTGTATTTCAGTTCAAATGCATTTTTCTCCGTCTGGCTTCATCAACTGAGAACGACATTTCATCACAGCATGGTTATTCTGATAGCGATGTTGTGTTTTGTGAACGGAATGACTACATACACTAAATTAATTCTAAAAGTTCTATATATTACTTTGGCTGCTGAAAATTCACGTCTAGGAATACGGAGGTAGATATTTGATTGGTCAATTTGAAAGGTCACCAGGTCGTGACTACTTACAGGATGTTATAGAGAGCGCAGAACCAAATCACTTCCCTATATACGATACGTTATCGTTTGCCACTGTCCAGGTTAAATGGAGTTTTCAAGTCTGGTCACCTGTCACTAATTTTGAAGAATGGCATGTCGCATACCTGTGAATAAAAAGAAATTAAGATCTGCCATCTTGCTAAATTTTTATGTCGGATGCCATCTTATGTTGAATTCCGCACCAAAATTTTACCAAAATTTTCATGAAATTCCAATATTGATTACCTCCCCATGTTAGAAACACACTTGACAGAATCTTAAAATTTCTTTACATATTATACATGTGTATGTATTGCCTAACCCAAACATTGAACATTTGAAACTGATTCGCCCTCAATACCCAATCAGAAGGCTCCGAAACATTCACTTCTCTCTGAAATCTTGTGCCCAAAAGGGAGTTTCCAGGAATCTATTCTTGGTTTGATTCTGCGGTCTCTATTAGATCCTCTATGAACCGAAGTGATAATAAGGATCTGCATGTTGTACAGATTGATAAACGCATTATGTTTAATCTTTTCGGCGACTTTGTCATTGATAAGATGAGATCGCATAGGAAGGGATAGGCTTTGAGGACATATTATATTTCATGTGGAATTTGTTTTCAATTAAAAAAACTTTCAGCATAAAATTCGTTAATGCTTAAAATATTGAAGAAAAAACAATCTATTTAATAAAAATGAATAAAAACAATCCTAGAAAGGATTCAAAACCAGTAATTTACATTTCATCAAAGAGCAGTATGGTAGTGATTGCAGTCCAATAGAATCTCCTAAATAGTATGAACTCAAGATGGCCGAGCGGTCTAAGGCGTTAGACTTCCGGTTTAGGATGTGAATGGACGGCGATTTCGTTGATCACAAAGTTCAATCGTAAGTCAACCTTTACGTTTGGGTATATAATCCAAATTGTTGCATTGTATTAACATATACATTTGTGCTTCGTATAAAACTGTGTAAATGTAATTCTGTGGCTGGTGCTCTAGCTTTTTGAGCCATCTTATGATGATTTTATGATGGACTCGGCCGGAGGCGGCCAAAATGGCCGCACGAAATTTTACAAGAAGGACTGCACGTACTTGGTGAATGTACGGGACAATAAATCAGTCCTTCCTATGGAACTTATTCGAGCAATTGAGGAAATATGTGATGTTGGTTCATTATATGCATGTGTGCCTAAGGGTGGGGACTCGTATGAAGTGACAATGAATGGAATGGCTAGCGGACAATTTTTATTAAATGGTGTGTTGAAGTGAAGGGGCGTACGTGTGAGGTCACAGAAGTGGTAAAATCGTATTTAGTAGTATCCTTTCTGCATATTCCTGCCTATATTTCGGATGATGAAATGAAAAACAAATTGTTGCAGTTAGGAGTGACTGTGCATTCTCCGATCAAACGTAGATGCTATCCGGGTACCGACATAGCGGACGGCACGCGCATCGTGAAGGTCAAACTACCCCCCGGCTTGCCATCACTTCCATATACTGTGAGAATCGAGAATGCATATTACCGAGTTGTACATAACGATCAAAAGAGAATGTACACTATGTGTCATTCTGTGGATCATGTGTTTAGGGATTGTCCGGAGTTTAAATGCTTCAAATGTAAAGGACAGGGTCACTTTGCGAGAAATTGTACGACCCCACCCTGTACTCGGTGTGGCATAGTCCGTGCTGATTGCATGTGTGACATGTCGCCTGTCAACGTTGACGAGGACATGGAGAGTTCTAGGGACAGTCATTCACGTGCTCTGTGCGAGGTATGTGGGAAATTTGAATGCCGGTGCGATGACGACACGTGCACAGGCTGTGGTCAGTTTATCTGTGTTTGTGTTGAGGAGAGTCCAGCGGTGGGGAACGATGGTGGTGTTGATGAGGTTGATGATGATGACGACGACAATAACGTCAATATGGAGGAGGGGGAAGCAGGTGATGATGATGATGACGATGATGTTGACGGCGATGACGAAGGCAGCTATGAGGGAAAAATGCAAGAAGATAAAGATGCCGAGAACATTTTGGTAGTAGATACTGGATGTTTAAATAATAGTGAAGAACATGGGAAGAGGGGGTTGCCAGATGTAGCAAGCCCCTCTTCCCCTCAGACGATTACTGAAACACCTCTTAAAGGGGTGTTTTGGGAAAAAAGTGAGGATTCGGTTGGGTCTGACATGGAGGACAGTTCGTTCATCCAGGTGAAAAACAGAAAAAGAAAAACAAAGCAGCAATTCATAAAATTGTCATATACAACCGATTCATCAAAGAAATCTAAACAAAAATAGGGTCCTTTTTGTGTTTTGTTTTTGTTATTTGCATGTAAAAATTTGTGTCATTCAACTGTAATGGACTAAGTGATATTTTTAAATTACAAAAAGTGTTTTCCAATTTTGAAGAAAAGAAAATAGACATTGTTTTTTTACAAGAAACCTTTTGGACAGGCACATTTATTTATCAAGTCCGTGATAAATGGAATGGTAGTGTATTCTACTCAAATGGTAATAATGGCCGGCAAGGTGTAGCTATATTATTAAGCAGTAATTTCAAAAATACATGTAATATCGTTTCAAATTTTGGAAGTCAGGGACGATTTTTACATTTGCAATTAGAGATGGATAACAATACATTGAATTTATTTAACGTTTATGCTCCTAATGTTTTAGCTGATAAAGTTGATTTTTTTAATTTCATAAATAATTATATTCATGATGGCAGTTATGATAACGTTATGATTGCAGGCGACTTTAACACTACTCTAGCAAAAATAGACCGGTCCGGTGCTACACATCATTTGAATGATTTAGGTGTTAAAAGTCTGCTTGAAATAATTAATACGTATAAAGTGGTTGATCTGTGGAGAAAACGAAACAAAGAAAGTCCAACATATTCTAGAAAACAGATCAGGAATGGCAAGTTATCCAAAAGTCGTATAGACTTTTTTCTTGTATCTAAAGCATTAACGAGCTGTGTACAAAATATTTTTTACACGGACACATCTTTTAGTGACCATGGATTTGTCACCTTGTTCTTGGATATTGAAAATGTAAAAAAGGGCCCAGGTATGTGGGTACTCAATAACTCTTTTTTGTTGCAAGAAGACTATGTACTGAAAATTAAAAATATTATATCTACTGCAGAGCAGGAAGAATTATTGGAGCAGGATATCTTGGTATGGTGGGATAATTTAAAGTATCGTATTAAAAAAGTAACACAGTTGTATGGTAGAGATCGAAAGAAGTTTTTGAACGAAAGGTTTATTATGATACAAAACAAAATTAGTGACCTTTCTGCCAAGTTAGCCGGCTCCCATAACCCTGTATTGGTACAACAAATGCACGAGGTAAAGTCTGAATTAGAGGCCCTAGAGGAAGAAAAATGTAAAGGGTCAATTTTACGGTCAAAGGCTAAGTGGGCTATAGAGAGTGATCGCAGTACGTCCTACTTTCTGCAGTTGGAAAAATATAGACAAAATTTCAATTCTATTAAGCTACTTCAAAATGTTAATGGTGAATTGTTGCACCAAACCAGTGACTTATTAGACGAGATTTCTAAATTTTACAATGAACTGTATTCTTGTGTCTCTGTTAAAGCTGATGAAACCGATGATTTTTTTATGTAATATCGACAAAAAAGTCTCCTGCAAAGATAATAAGTGTTTAGCAGCTGCCGTATTAGGTGATGACGTTGAGTTAGCTTTAAAGGGTATGTCTAGTAATAAAAGTCCTGGCCAGGATGGGTTAACCGTGGAGTTTTATCGTAAGTTTTTGCCCGACTTCAAAGAATTATTTTTGCGAGTTATAGGGGAAATTCAAGAAAGGGGGGAACTGTCAAGGTCCATGAAGCTTGGGGTAATTAGTCTAATTTATAAAAAAGAGGTGATAAGTCTAATCTTAAAAATTGGAGACCTATAAGTCTTTTAAATGTCGACTATAAAATTTTAGCTCGAATAATGTCTGACCGATTGAAAAAGGTTTTACCGTCTATTGTTTCGCCTTTTCAAAGCTGTTGCATTATGGGTCGCGATATCGCTGATAATATCAGTAATGTGCGTGACATAATAGATTTAGCTACCATGGATAATTTAGAAGGCTACATCATGAAAATAGATCAAGAAAAGGCGTTCGATCGAGTAAGCCATTCATATCTCTTCAAAGTGTTGGAGAAGTTTGGCTTTTGTAATTTTTTCATTAAGTGGATTAAAATATTTTACAATGGGATCTATAGCAGTGTGAAATGCAATGGTCATCTTACTAAATATTTCCCAATTAAGAATTCTGTAAGACAAGGCTGTCCATTGTCTGCATTACTATATGTACTTGTAGCGGAGCCCCTAGGTCAAGCTATACTTAAAAATGACATGATTAGCGGTATTTCAATTCCTATGAGTAATACGTCTGCTAAAATTTTCCAGCATGCTGATGATTCTACACTGACTCTGGCTAACAAAACTTCCATTGACCAGGCTTTTAATGTTTTTGAAAAATATGGCCGGGCTTCTGGCGCCAAAATAAATAGGGACAAGTCTGAATTATTGTGTATTGGTTGTGGACAGATGTCAGCTGCAGAATCGGAAGCTTTCAAGGTCAAATTATTACAAGAGTCTATTCTAGTACTCGGTGTTTTTTTGGGTCCAAATGGTAACTTATGTGAATCTTTGAATTGGGAACCTAAAGTTGCATCTATACGCAATATTTTAAATATGTGGTCCCAGAGAAAATTAACTATTCAGGTTAGGGCTACTGTAATTTCTTCTCTGTTGCTGTCCAAGTGTTGGTATACATTGACAGTAGCAAGTATTCCAGATAGATATCAAATACAACTCAAAACTTTATGTTTAAATTTTTTTATGGAATAATGGAGCTCACTTAGTTGGTTTTAAAAACTCTTATAGGGCTCAAGTCTTAAGGTGGACTACAATATCCGGATATAGACCTCAAAATGAAGTCCTTTAGAATTAAATTTGTTTTCAGGCTTTTTTACAATTCTGATTTATCACAATGGAAAGAAACATGCAAGTACTTTCTATCTAAAATAGGTGGTATGAATCTCGGATTGGGAGTTTTTAATTGTGTTCTTAAACTGAAGCAGCTTCAATGTGTTCCGATTTTTTACAGAGATATGCTTTTGGCTTGGTCCGATATCTACTCTTCTATTATTTTTGAAAACGGGCCCGAGAATGTTTATTGTCAACCTATGTTTTGTAATCCACTCATAGTAAATGAAAATGGTAAAACGGTGTTTGAGAAAATATTCATAGACTCAGGTCTGATATATTTGAAGGATCTTACTTACGAAGTTGTAGAGGGTTTTCTTCCTATCCAGGCAGTGGTTGAAATAGTCCAGGAAAAATATCCGGAAATCACAAGGGAGGAAATATCCGTAAAATATCTGAGACTTCTCAGGCAGCTTCCACTTAATTTTATAGAAACAGTTATAAACAACTGTTACATGAACACTGGTCTGACACAACCCGTTATATCACTGAAACTGAATGCTTCGGGGTCACGCACTATCCCACGACACACGCGTGACATTTACCGTGTACTCGCCAGCATGCATTTCACGGTACCCATATCGGTGACGTTCTGGTCGAATAGCTTCCAGGGTCAACAGGTAAATAGTATTTTTCGAGTCATACACGCACCACATTATCCGGTTGAATGCGTTGAAGTTCATTACAAAGTAGCACATAACGCGGTTTTTACTAAAAAGAAACTTCTAAAGTGCGGTATTTCAGATTCAGATGATTGTCCGGTTTGTCAGACACAGTCCGAGAATATTTTTCATATGTTTCTTCATTGTCCGGAATTATCGGACTTCAAGGTTTATATGGTTGGTTTATTAGAAAATTTATTTTCCAAGGCAAGTCCCGAGAATGTGAACTCGCTGAATTATGACTGTCTTATTATTTTGGGTTTTGGCGAGAAATGGAAGTATGTAAACGGCTTCTTTGTTAATTTTATACTGAGCGTGGCAAGATTTTGTATTTTTAAGAGAGGAGGAACATGTTGTTGCTCGGTGAAAAGAATGTACCAATTTTACGTTTTTTCAAATTCACGGTTAAACAATTTATTAAGTATGCATTTCATCAATATAAAGCACAGGATAATGCAAGGCTCTTTATGAAGTATTTTGAAAATAATAATAAAATTGTTTCTGTAGAATTGGATGGAGTGAAAGTAAATTTGTAAAGCCGTACGGGTATAGTTTGTCTGTGATATTTAGCTTACTTACATATGATGTCACAACTGTGATATTTTAATATTGATATTTTATCCTGTTGATGCCTGTATTAATTTTATGTTGAATAGATTGTAGTGCTTGCAATGTGAGGAACCCCAGGGGCCCCAACCCCTGTGGCCCTATGTCTTGGAAATTAAAATCATATTTTTAAGATAAAAAAAAGGCGCTGCGTTCAGGTCGCAGTCGGGTCTTCCCGGCGTGGGTTCGAATCCCACTTCTGACATAAAACTTTTCTTTAGAATCGTTTTGCAAGATAATATTTATTTCTTACAGTAAGCCGATGCGGAATTCGATTAAATATATATCCTTATTCTCTTTTCGTACCGTACAGGAGGATTTGACAACAACCCAGCAGAGGCTTCATACTACGATGACTTTCATACTCATTGTATTTCAGTTCAAATGCATTTTTCTCCATCTGGCTACATCAACTGAGAACGACATTTCGTCTAAGGCGCTCACAGCATGGTTATTCTGATAGCGATGTTGTGTTTTGTGAACGGAATGACTACATACACTAAATTAATTCTAAAAGTTCTAAATATTACTTTGGCTGCTAAAAATTCACGTCTAGGAATACGGAGGTAGATATTTGATTTGTCAATTTGAAAGGTCACCAGGTGATGACTACATACAGGATGTTTTTAGATCCTCTATGAACCGAAGTGAGAATAAGGATCTGCAATTTATACAGATTGATGAACGCGTTATGTTTAACCTTTCGGCGACTTTGTCGTCAAGAAGATGAAATCGCATGGGTAGGGATCGGCTTTGAGGACATACCATATTTCATGTGGAATTTGTTTTCAATTAAAACTTTCAGCATAAAATCCGTTAATGCTAAAAATATTGAAAAAACCTAATTAAAAGAATTGAATAAAATTATCCTTCCCAAGCGGGGAATCGAACCCCGGCCGCCGCGGTGAGAGCGCAGAATCCTTTTTTTATCTTTAAAGATAATCTTTTAATTTTCCCAGCAAATAGGACTCTCGGGATTGGGCCCCGAAGACTCCTCACATTTCATTTAACGTTTAATTAAAACATACAAAGCATACTTTCAATTATCTATCATAAGGTTTTTGAGTATTCATTCGATGTGTAAAAATTAGATATCTAAGAAATAAGAATTCAAATCATTTGCAATTTAAGGAAATATCACCACCTCTCATCAATGTATTATCTGCAGCAATATACCTTTTGATAGAGGGCGGAATCCTAACCACTAGACCACTTAGGATATATATGCTACAATAACATATGCACACGTGTTTAATGGTATTAATGAAACGGATGTAGGAATGGCTATGGTAAACGGTGTATCTGTGAACGAAAATGAAGACGCACTACAAAATCAAAAGCGCTTGTTGTATCGTAAAATAATCTCTTTGCTTTTTTTATAGCTAATAATCGTTATAAAAAATTATCTAGAACTTAATAGTATCATTTTATATACCGTTAGATAAAAAAAACCGCAATATAAGTCATATATTGCACTCTGAGTAATATCCTCAGTCGTAATGGAGTCTTAAATTATTAGATAATAAACATATATTTGTCTCGAAGTTTTAAAACTGATTACTGTCAGGAATTCTCACTAACAACTTGCACACATCGAAGAAAGTGTCCATAATTTGAAACAAAATAAGTACTGTATTATTTATCCTATAATGACGATATAAATAATTACTTTTTGTCATTTTAAGTATTTGTGTCCAATCCTAGAAAGGATCCAAATCCAGTAATTTACATTTCATCAAAAAGCAGTATGCTAGTGATTGCAGTCCAATAGAATCTCCTAAATAGTATGAAGTCAGGATGGCCGAGCGGTCTAAGGCGCTGCGTTCAGGTCGCAATCGGGTCTTCCCGGCGTGGGTTCGAATCCCACTTCTGACATTAAACTTTTTTTAGAATCGTTTTGCAAGATAATATTTATTTCTTACAGTAAGCCGATGCGGAATTCGATTAAAATACATATCCTTATTCTCTTTTCGTACCATACAGGAGGATTTGACAACAACCCATCAGAGGCTTCATACTATGATCACTTTCATACTCATTGTATTTCAGTTCAAATGCATTTTTCTCCATCTGGCTACATCAACTGAGAACGACATTTCATCACAGCATGGTTATTCTGATAGCGATGTTGTGTTTTGTGAACGGAATGACTACATACACTAAATTAATTCTAAAAGTTCTATATATTACTTTGGCTGCTGAAAATTCACGTCTAGGAATACGGAGGTAGATATTTGATTGGTCAATTTGAAAGGTCAAGAGGTCGTGACTACTTACAGGATGTTATAGAGACCGCAGAACCAAATCAATTCTCTATATACGATACGTTAACGTTTGCCACTGTCCAGGTTAAATGGAGTTTTCAAGTCTGGTCACCTGTCACTAATTTTGAAGAATGGCATCTCGCATACCTGTGGATAAAAAGAAATTAAGATTCGCCCTCTTGCTAAACTTTTATGTTTGGGTGCCATCTTATGTTGAATTCTGCACCAAAATTTTACCAAAATTTTCATGAAATTCCAATATTGATTACCTCCCCTGTCAGAAAAACACTTGACAGAATTTTAAAATTTCTTTACATATTTTATCATAGTACTGAAAGTACTAAATGGCTCGGTCTCAATGATTGGAGGATATATTTCTAAAGTCAACATTTTTTTTTTGACAATAAGAAATAAAGTTTGCTAGTGTTCCTTCCAGTTTGGACTTTTGAGGATTCCTTGGACACCAAGGTGTTAAATAAGAAACATGTACTAAACTCTTAGGAGCCCATTCTAATATTTCCTATGGTGTTATATGCCAAATGACTTTATAGCATCTTTAAACTTTTTCCTTGTTAATTTGATGTCAATTAAAATGTCCATTCTCAATTGCTATTCTCATTAAGTTCCTGGGACCAAAGTATCAGTTAACAAGTATTGTTTTGCAGCAGAGAAAGACAAGAGGCATATTTTTCTATGCCAAAATGTCTTAAATATAGAATATGTCAGTCCTCAAGAAGACTTATCAATATAGTCATACCATTTCTGAATAAACTGGTCAATTGGTCTACTTTTAACAAGTTTTTGTAATTAGTCTTTTGTAAAACAGCAAGTTGATTGATATATCCAAACATGATTTAAACTAGCTCTGATAAAATATCTTAAACATCTTACAGCCATTTAAACAAGAGCTGTCGGAGAACAGCAAAGCTCGCCTATTCAGAAGAAGTTGTTGTTCAAGTATTTACTATTTAAACATGGAAATATGACAAATTAACAGACTAAAAAAAAACTAAAGGGCCCCAAATTGGTTGTATTATCACGTTCAGCATCCATACACATTAGGAAAATAAAATCATAAACATTTATGATGACTTAAGCTTAAACAATAGACAAAATAGAAACTTGCTCAAAAACTTTAACGTGAAATATGACAAATTAACAGACTCAAAAAACCCCTAAAGGGCCCAAAATTGGTTGTATTATCACGTTCAGCATCCATACACATTAGGAAAATAAAATCAGAAACATTTATGATGACTTAAGCTTAAACAATTGACGAAACAGAAGCTTGCTCAAAAACTTTAACGTGAAATGGGACGCCAACGCTGACGCCGACGCCGACGCCGGGGGTGACAACATTAGCTCCCCCCTATTCTTCGAATAGGCGAGCTAAAAACGTCTGGTCTATTTTCATGTTAAGTATACATTATGCCAAAAAGTAATCATTCTACATTTTATTCCAATATCAATTGGGTATCTTGTTAGCTCGCCATAAACCATGAATTGTTTTATACACTTTTTTAACTTGAGGAAATTACAAATGATTTTTTTTCTACAATATTTGTATTTTCAAATCCCCATACTTCTGATGAGTATAATAAAACTGGCATTACAAGTGACTTAAATATTTTCAGTTTAAAATCAACAGGAAGGGATACATTCCTTTGTTTCTTAAAAATAGTAGACACTGATTTAATTGTTTGTTCAGCAGTTTTTTCCTTTTCTTTAAAAACGCTACCATTAATGTTAAAAAATATACATAGATATGTATACCCTTCTTATCAAAATAATTCTATATCCCATAACGTAAACTGGTGTTGTTGGGCCAATTTACGTTTTGAGAATATTACAACTTTTATCTTTCTGATATATTAGATTATAATTTCCATATAATGCAATAATGTAATGCAATATTATTCAAATCCGTTTAACATTTGTTGTAGAACAGTGTCATCGCCATATAAAATGATAAAAGTTTGGGATACATTTCAATATTATCTGTAAATAATTTGTCAATAGTTGTCAGACAATTAACATTCTTTTTCCGCCAGATAAGATTCCAAGTCATCAAGGTATATTGAAAATAGGAAAGGAGATATAAATAAGGTACATACTGTGCATGTATATGTTCAATGTAAATTAACAATGTAAGCTGATCTTGCAGAATTGCCTTACAGCGTTATAATAAATGCAGTTGTCTCATTGCATTGGATATAATTGATTTAAGGCAGTTCATGTGGCGACCGAAAAAGGTAAAATCACCATTTTCAGAGTGATCAGAGAAGATTGATAGTCAAGGAGGGAAAACATAAGACAACCTGTGTTATGCAAATTAATATCTAATTTATTTTGAATAAAGTATGCCGAAGATGATGATTAGTGTATTATTAACAATAATCTTAATATGTTTTCTAAAAATATTAACAACTTATGTCATATTGTGTTATAAATTTAATGTTTTATTTATTCTTTTTATTTCAAGCATGTAGATGTCATAGAAAATAAACAAATACCAAGTATATGCATATTAAAGTAAAATTCACAAATCACAACACTAATGTGTATTGTATATATGGAATGAAGATGATGATGGTAATTATTTGGATCAAATATGTTTACAACATTAAATGTATTATATATATGGAATTTGAATATGATGATAGTAATTATTTTCATATCAAAAACTATTACAGTATTAAGCTACCACAGTTGAAAATGATTTCTTTCATTTTGTTCACACATTTTTTCTCCTGGACTGGTTCCAATTGAAATGATACTTGCATGTAGACATTCTGTAAAACATAAGAAAAAACAATAAATGTATTAACAGAGTAATTCCCGAAAAGGCTAATATCATATAATTAAACATTTTTTTTAAATAACAATACCAGTTTAGAGTAAATATTATTGAAATTTATCTTCTGTTGATCTTTAGTCCTCCTGTTCTTTGGAGTTTTGTCCTTCATAAATTGATTGTAATACAGCAGTTGTCATATAATGTATCTGATAATGTGCACACAGAAGTATAAGTATATGCATATGCATGTGTGCATGGGCACGGTGATAAGTTTATTTTGCCGAGTAAAAAGTTCAAAGAACTAGTATTGTTCATACTCAAAGATGTAATCGCACTAAAAACAGTGATCGTGTAGGCTTTTGTGTGATTGCATTTGTAAGGGGTGTATCTCTGAACGCCAACATTTTGGATTTAGCTGTAGGGTAGTTTGTTGTGACAGTGGTTATAGTCTTTTTCCTAAAGGCAGACCCAATGCCACAGGTAAATTTACCTGTAAAAGTTACCTGTGTTGATACTTATCTAAGTGTATATTGATTAATTTTCATTTCAATAAGTGTTCATATTTAATATCAGATACATATATACATAATATATGTTTCTGTTAATATCTATGAAAATATAACAATAGAATCTATGAATGAAATTAAATTAAATTCACAATGATTTTATTTTAAGAATTTTAAAGATTTCCTTGATATATCTTAAATCTCTGGTATAAATCTCATTAGATTTTCAATAGATTGATACTAAAATCAAGCAAAATTCTTTGAAACTTATTTCACATGGAAGTAACTTTACCATTCAGTAATATCAAAGAAAAAATCCAAAAAGGAATTATCCAGTTTCAACTTAGTGTAACACTAATTTGATTAAAAGTTTGAAATTATATAAGCCTTTTGCCTGTTGAAAAGTGATATATTTCCACAAGGTCTTCCATATATGTCTGTTAAGTGACCTTATATACATATATAGTACATGTACATGTAACATCTGCGTTAATAACCTACCAAAGAGTAAGTGAATTTATGTCAAATATGATTTCCAAATTTTACTTGTACTTGACTGACCTTTTTAAGTTAACAGAACATACAATATATTTTGAAAGTTGCATTAGGATGCATCATTTATCATAATTATATAATTTTCCTGCTTTCTTATCCTAAGATGGTATTTCTAGATCAGCGTGATGTTACATTATAATGTAAATGTACATGTACATTTGTATATCATTATAGCAAAAGAGCACCCAATAATTAAACTGTTGTCCGTTAACAGCGCAGTAAAATTATATATTTTTGTGCATGTTAGAAATAACATATAAATTTCTTTCCTATGGTTGAATTTCGGTCAAACATTGTTACTAGATACAAATTGGTATATGTACTATAATCTTTAAACAGAAAAAAAAATAGAAAACTGTTAATTTGGTATTCTGAGCACTAAAAGTTTGCAACATTTTGAGAATTACAAGACCTTCAACATATGGACTTGAAATAATTTTGCCAGTATTGCAACATTAACATCTATAATGTGTATTAAAATGAATATGGTTAAGACCCTAAGTAACAGTCTTCAATCTCATTTCATTTAGTATTTTTACATTATTAAGTGACTTCTAAAAATATTTTGTATCAAAAATACATATAGAGCATTAAACCCCAATGATATATTATTACCAATGTTTATAAAACATCATAATGTGTGTTTGTGTCGGCTTCAATAGATTACCAAATTAAACTATAATCAACAGGTCAAAATTTCCGACAATATTAATTTAAACTTTTGTGATATTGTTTTTCTCCACTCATTTTCTAACCAAATACTTCACGGTGTACGTCTAAGCGATAAGAGAAATCATGCGCAACTATGCACGGTCACAAGAAATGAAAGTTGGCTAAGAATGTAGCCCTACTGGAACTCCTATGTCAAAACAGAATACTGTTACATTAGAATATACACTGATCAAGAAACCTGTTTTTCTGATAAAATTGAGATATGATTTGTAAAAAAATATTTCACCTGGAACTCAAAATGCATCGTTCTTAATAATCCACATGTAGCTCCATATTAATTCTTAGCATATTAAAGCACTGATTTATCAATGATTTATAATTTACGTTGTATATAATACGGAATATATTGAAGGAATTTTTATCCAAAACCCACCAATGTTACCTATGATACTGATTGAAATACAGGTAAATCTCAAGTGACTTTACAGGTGAAAATAAAGACAGCTTATATGAAACAGTATATAATTGCCTTCCGATTGTTTCCTAAAACAACACCTACCTGTTGTTGATAAATATGTTGGCATTAAGAGAACACCCCTTTGTAAGACTGTGCCAGGTGGTAGAGATTAGTTCCGCTCGAGTGATCACACAATGCAAGTGAGAATCGGGAGTATGTTTATGTAAGTTTTAATTACTAATCTCTGATGATTGTTGATAAAATATAACTCAGGATAATTGCTAAACATTTAACCGTTTTCTCCACGTTTGTTGTAGATTGAAACAGCTTTTTAAGTGCCGTTCTACGGAAGAATTATGAAAAAGAAATCGGCATTTTCATCGATTTACAAATGAAGTAGTACAAAAAAATCTCACTTCGAGTTATACGAACATTTTATGTATGATTTTTGTCATTCGGACCAAAAATACTTCGTTAATTACGTAGTTTACTGAATACGTTATATATATTATCAGAACGTCAAGCTCCTGTAGGCCTACATGTGATGAAAGTGGCTAAAATGTTTTTAGTGACAACCTCTATACGTGCTTTAATACATGTATGCATATATAATCTGATAATGTATACATGTGCTTATAAAATTATCGATAATTATGGATGTGGTAAATATTCATACCTTATTAACTGCCGTAAGTTGGAAGATTACGCCAGCTTGGACATTTAGAAAATGTTCATCGTCTCTCACGCGCTATTTGATCAGTTTACAAAGTTTATCCTAAATTTTCTTAGAGTTGTCTTTCTTCCATTGTGGATTTACACGTACATGTGGCATAACGCAGCCGTGATAAACAAATCTCCATTTCGTCCTGAGATTTATTTGCTCCCGAACTAATATGATTCAAATTACAAAAATCATTATTGTAAAAATTTTTATGTTTGAGGTGAAACATTGATTTCATTTTTTCCGTTGCGGGATAATTGTCACTAGTAGGGACAAAACGCGTGGGGCGAAGCGAAGCATTTTCGGGACGAAACGTCTTCATGCATTGTTAACAACATTTTCGGGACGGAAAGTCTAAATACATTGTAAACAATTCAAGTGAAAATTTTCCAACCTAAGATCATTTGGATAGTGTATATGGTAAGGATATGAAAGCAGTTATCTACTTCTCCTATTTCAACATTACAGATACGCTTATTTCAGTAACTTTCATATTCAAAATTTGCTATTTAAAATTCCCGGTAAAATCAAAGTTGTTGAATACACTGCCGTTAGGAGCGCTAGTATCTGCGAGCAAGTTCTAAGCCAATCATATTGAGGAAATTGACTGAAAGAGAATTTTGCAACCACGATCACAATGGCGAGGTGATCCTCGCCAAAAATCACTAAACCATTTTCATTTGCGTTACCTGTAATTGATGATATTTTAGCCAGGTTAGACCAAGCAAAATATTTTACGTGTTTAGACCTTAAAAGTGGGTATTGGCAAGTATTGGTAGATGAAAAAGATAGACCTAAAACAGCCTTTGTTTGTCATAGAGGACTCTTTGAATTTCTTGTAATGCCTTTTGGGTTAACTTCAGCTCCAGCAGTTTTTAGTGAATTAATGTCAATAGTACTAGAAGGGTTAGATCACATGGCTATAGCTTATTTGGATGATATTTTAATATTTTCAAAAACCATTGAAGACCACATTAAAGATGTTCAAACAGTTTTTGATAGATTGAGACAACATAATTTGAAATTAAAAAGGAAGAAATGTAATTTTGTTAAGGATGGAACAAAGTATTTGGGTTTTGTAATTAATAGGAATGGAATTAAACCAGAAATGGACAAGGTAAAGGCCATTAGATCCATGGGTGAACCCACTAATGTAAGAGAAGTTAAAGGATTTATCGGTTGTGTGTCAGTTATTATAGACGATTTGTACCAAATTTCTCAGAAATTGCTAAACCTATCACAGCATTAACAAGAAAAAGGGCAAGGTTTAAATGGACTCCGTCATGTCAAAAGCATTTGAGTATCTCAAAGAAAGTTTAACTGCCATACCACAACTTGCGTATCCAGACGTAAATAAACCATACGTATTATATACTGACGCTAGTGATAAGTGTATAGGAGCATGTTTAACACAAAGATCGGACAATACGGAAGATTCTATTCCAAATGTTAAAAATGAGCGTCCAATATACTTTTTGTCGCATAAACTAAGTGAAACACAATGTCGCTGGCCAACTATTGAAAAAGAAGCGTATGTTCGGCTATCGCATGGTATTACCGTGCAAAATTACAAAATTGTACAAAATCTCGCCCAGTTGCACTTGTCCGACCTTTGATTGGTTTGTTTAGTTTTACGTCCTATTAACAGCCAGGGTCATGTAAGGACTTCCGTCCCAGTGTCCACCACATACACATCCACTACGCCTTCACCTACACTTCTCCGGGGGGAATTGACGATGCTTAACAGTTTACCTGCTGCTCAACGACCTTCAACCACGCCAGTTTGGGACGATGCCAGAAGAGCACATCTACGCTTTGCGGCACCACCGCCAGCTTCTCCTCGACAACATTTGAACATGTTACGATTTAGAGTACCCACCAGAGATCCTCCGACCTTCCAACCTGTCCGATTCCAACGATCCCTGGAATTGCTCCAACTGCACCACGGACGCCCAGTAATCGGATCCCTACAGATAGTGGGGCTAGCATTAATAATAATGCTACGTCCACAGAAAATGTTTCAGGATCCCCCATGAGCGGGTTATTAAACTCAATATCGGATCCAACTCGATCCACAATGTAAACAATGATGTTCTTAGTAATTGTGGATATTTTGTGTTATTTAACTTTACATATTACGTTGTAACCATAACGTGCAATACAGTGCGGACATTGCGTGGCAACTATTGTTATAAAAGGATGATCACTACTTTCAAGCAGTGATTAATATTTATTATTTGACATAACTTTATGTCAATATTGATTAAATCTCTTCGTGTGAACCTTATATTATTGACGCTGTGGTGTGAATTTCTTCAGTGGATTATTAACTATACACAATACAAACAATGATTAATAATTAGTAATTGATTGCAACTTTGTGACAATATTGATGAAAATGTCTTCGTGTGATCCTTATATTTATTGACGCTGTGGTGTGAATTTCTTCAGTGGATTATCGACTATATACAATAGAAGTCGTTCCGCTTCATTATGAATCCTGGATTATTAATTATGTGAACTATGTGTATATTATGCGTGGACCTTATAAAATTAATTAATTAACATACGTGGATTACTACCGCCTGTGGATTATACTACTTAAAGACATGGGATTATGAAGTTATGAACTGTGCTAACCAAATATTTATTTTATAGACGTGGAAGTTATGAACTGTGCAAGCCAATGCAATTAATAAACATTATGCGCATTGATTATAATTCTAGGCGTTATGCGTATTGTTTTGATTTCTAAGTGATCTGCATTATAATTTGAATGAAGTGGTAAGAGAGGTGAGAGGGTGTTGTTCAGGAACTCTATGTTTAACGAACCTAAAAAGCTGGGTCTTAGTTGAATATTAGTAATCGGAGTAATGATTAAGCTTTTTTGTAAGTAATTGTCTGGGAACATTTGTCGATTTAACATAACTACAAATATTCCTTAAGTATGGGAGGTGTGTTACAAAAAGGTCTTAAATATGTAATAACATGTATTGACAGATAATTATAGGGAAGAGTTGTAACCAGTATATATATCATCAAGGGAGGTATAGGCATTACAGATGTAGTACACATAGAGGGAGGTCATTAGGCGTAATGGGGTTCATTACAAGTCCATAGCTAATGACCAGTACACATATGCTGTAATTAGATACAATTACCTAAGTAAAGAGCCTAGACTTAGTAGTAGGAGTAAAACGCTGGTCAAGCAGTTTATACTGGACATGGGCCCAAATAAGGTAAAAGGGTTCTGGAGTCTTCTCAGAATCGTAGGAAGTTTGGGGATAAATAGAGGTGCGGGGGTTATGAGAGGCAGACGAGAGAGAGACCGGACAGAGAGAGCAGAGAGACCATCAGGAAGAGTCCGGAAAATGAAACTAATATAATAAAGAGGAAATTGGATATACCAAAGACAGTGAGAGAAAGAATATTTTATAAACACTATACGATCATGAACCCAGGAATAAATTAAACAAAAAGACCCAGAGTTATGTTTTATAACATGGGGTCTTTTCTGGTGCCGTGACCAGGATGACGAACTTGGACATGGAGCGCAAGAAATGGGCATAAAATGTGAGTGACAAGAATGCAACATGGCCGAAAATGTAGGGCTTTTATTTGGTAACTTAGGGCAACAACTTACCGGATTAACGTCAGCAATCAATGTCCAAGGGGTTGTTGGTTCTATACCTCCTTATGATGGGGATACAAAAAAAATGTAGAGAATGGCTCAGTGCTATAGATAAGGTAGCCACATTAACACAAATAGGGCCCGATAGAACTAAACTAATTGCGTACCAAACAAGCAGGGGGGCAGTAAGTGAGTATATAAAAAGATTTTTAACTGAAGCACCCGGTGGTACGTGGGCGGAATTAAAACAAGAATTAAGGGGACGTTTCTCAGATGTAAGCGACCCTCGGCATGCTTTTGTCGTGTTAAGGAAAACACGTCAAAAAGAACATGAAAGTGTTCAGGTGTATGCTGAGAGACTCCTTACTCTGGCAGAAGATGCATACATAGGAATGCAACAAGGGAATCCTGCCATTGAAAGGCAGATGATAGGTTTTTTTACAGATGGGTTAGTAAATGACCAATTAAGGTTAAAGGTCATGAGGGATAACCCACAAACCTTTCAGGGCGCAGTAACCTGCGCAATGACAGAACAAAATCTGCGGAAAAGATTCGCACTAAGAATGCCGCAGCGTTCTGGTCCTTCAATCCCTGCGCATGGGCCTGAACCTATGGAAATAGGTCAGAATAGGGTACGAAATAGGGAATTGGTATGCTGGGAGTGCAACCAAACAGGTCACCCTCAGAGGCTGTGCCGGAAGTTAAGGAATAGGAACCCTAGAAAAAGGTTAAACTAAGACGCTCTCCTTACAATGAAACCGGTAGGCAGGGCAATAAAACAATGATTTATGAAATACCCTTAGCAGGCTCACCAAGTTCAGTATTGTTAACTTTTGGTAAACAGAAATTTAGATCACTTGTAGATTCAGGAGCTCAAGTATCACTTATGCATAAACGAGTATTTGACTTATTGCAGCCAAAAACGAAACTTTTAAATAGTATTAAGTTACAAGCAGTAAATGGTAATACTATGGACACATTAGGTCGTGCTATATTGACATTTAAGCTAGGTGACGTGACTGTGAAACAATGCTTCCATATTGTAAATGAAATGAATAGGAATTTGCTTTTAGGTCGTGACTTTCTGACAGAACACGGCGTAAGACTTTATTTTGACATCAAGAAATTGAGAATAGGGAGTACCTATGTTCCATTAGAGGAGGATATACATATTAGTTCATTGTTACGTTTACAACAAGGTATAGAAGTAAAGCCTCAAACGTCAGTTTTATGTGTAACTAAAGTTAAGTCCCATATGAGAAATAATGGAGGGATAGTTCAAACCAAACCTGTGGTTTCAGGTTTTATAGGGTCAGAACCAGGCCTAATGGTAAGTCACTCAATATAGCAAAGATATTAAAACATGGTAATCTACCGTTACTATTAGTTAACAGTACTAATAAAACATACCATCTTAAGAAGGGTTGTATTATCGCAAAAAATGAATCAGTAAATGAAAAAGAAATAAATCAAACATCATGTCACTTAGGAGATAAAAGTGTAGAGACAAAAGATGAAAATAGTACTGAAAATCCGTCAATGCATGATAAAATCATACAGGAACTTGTAAAGAAAAATGAAAATTTGTTTGTAGAACATGATAAAGATTTGACCCATACCGACACGGTAAAAATGAGAATTGATATTGGTAATAGTCCGCCAATAAAAATGAAACCGTATAGAACTCCGTTAAACAAACGTGAAATGGTAGATAAGGCCATTGATGAAATGTTGGATGCTAAGATTATCAAAAAGATCACAATCACCATTTTCTTTTCCTGTAGTAATAGTTGATAAGAAAGATGGAACAAAAAGGTTTTGTGTTGATTTCAGGCAATTAAACAAAATCACTAAACCATTTTCATTTGCGTTACCTGTAATTGATGATATTTTAGCCAGGTTAGACCAAGCAAAATATTTTACGTGTTTACACCTTAAAAGTGGGTATTGGCAAGTATTGGTAGATGAAAAAGATAGACCTAAAACAGCCTTTGTTTGTCATAGAGGACTCTTTGAATTTCTTGTAATGCCTTTTGGGTTAACTTCAGCTCCAGCAGTTTTTAGTGAATTAATGTCAATAGTACTAGAAGGGTTAGATCACATGGCTATAGCTTATTTGGATGATATTTTAATATTTTCAAAAACCATTGAAGACCACATTAAAGATGTTCAAACAGTTTTTGATAGATTGAGACAAAATAATTTGAAATTAAAAAGGAAGAAATGTAATTTTGTTAAAGATGGAACAAAGTATTTGGGTTTTGTAATTAATAGGAATGGAATTAAACCAGAAATGGACAAGGTAAAGGCCATTAGATCCATGGGTGAACCCACTAATGTAAGAGAAGTTAGAGGATTTATCGGTTGTGTCAGTTATTATAGACGATTTGTACCAAATTTCTCAGAAATTGCTGAACCTTTCATAGCATTAACAAGAAAAAGGGCAAGGTTTAAATGGACTCCGTCATGTCAAAAAGCATTTGAGTATCTCAAAGAAAGTTTAACTGCCATACCACAACTTGCGTATCCAGACGTAAATAAACCATACGTATTATATACTGACGCTAGTGATAAGTGTATAGGAGCATGTTTAACACAAAGATCGGACAATACGGAAGATTCTATTCCAAATGTTAAAAATGAGCGTCCAATATACTTTTTGTCGCATAAACTAAGTGAAACACAATGTCGCTGGTCAACTATTGAAAAAGAAGCGTATGTTCGGCTATCGCATGGTATTACCGTGCAAAATTACAAAATTGTACAAAATCTCGCCCAGTTGCACTTGTCCGACCCTTGACTTCCGTCCCAGTGTCCACCACATACACATCCACTACGCCTTCACCTACACTTCTCCGGGGGGAATTGACGATGCTTAACAGTTTACCTCCTGCTCAACGACCTTCAACCACGCCAGTTTGGGACGCTGCCAGAAGAGCACATCTACGCTTTGCGGCACCACCGCCAGCTTCTCCTCGACAACATTTGGACATGTTACGATTTAGAGTACCCACCAGAGATCCTCCGACCTTCCAACGATCCCTGGAATTGCTCCAACGTTTGAATGCACCAACACGGACGCCCAGTAATCGGGTCCCTACAGATAGTGGGGCTAGCATTAATAATAATGCTACGTCCACAGAAAATGTTTCAGGATCCCCCATGAGCGGGTTATTAAACTCAATATCGGATCCAACTCGATCCACAATGTAAACAATGATGTTCTTAGTAATTGTGGATATTTTGTGTTTATTTAACTTTACATATTACGTTGTAACCATAACGTGCAATACAGTGCGGACATCGCGTGGCAACAATTGTTATAAAAGGATGATCACTACTTTCAAGCAGTGATTAATATTTATTATTTGACATAACTTTGTGACAATATTGATGAAAATGTCTTCGTGTGATCCTTATATTTATTGACGCTGTGGTGTGAATTTCTTCAGTGGATTATCGACTACATACAATAGAAGTCGTTCCGCTTCATTATGAATCCTGGATTATTAATTACGTGAACTATGTGAACTATGTGTATATTATGCGTGGACCTTATAAAATTAATTAATTAACATACGTGGATTACTACCGCCTGTGGATTATACTACTTAAAGACATGGGATTATGAAGTTATGAACTGTGCTAACCAAATATTTATTTTATAGACGTGGAAGTTATGAACTGTGCTAACCAAATATTTATTTTATAGACGTGGAAGTTATGAACTGTGCAAGCCAATGCAATTAATAAACATTATGCGCATTGATTATAATTCTAGGCGTTATGCGTATTGTTTTGATTTCTAAGTGATCTGCATTATAATTTGAATGAAGTGGTAAGAGAGGTGAGAGGGTGTTGTTCAGGAACTCTATGTTTAACGAACCTAAAAAGCTGGGTCTTAGTTGAATATTAGTAATCGGAGTAATGATTAAGCTTTTTTGTAAGTAATTGTCTGGGAACATTTGTCGATTTAACATAACTACAAATATTCCTTAAGTATGGGAGGTGTGTTACAAAAAGGTCTTAAATATGTAATAACATGTATTGACAGATAATTATAGGGAAGAGTTGTAACCAGTATATATATCATCAAGGAAGGTATAGGCATTACAGATGTAGTACACATAGAGGGAGGTCATTAGGCGTAATGGGGTTCATTACAAGTCCATAGCTAATGACCAGTACACATATGCTGTAATTAGATACAATTACCTAAGTAAAGAGCCTAGACTTAGTAGTAGGAGTAAAACGCTGGTCAAGCAGTTTATACTGGACATGGGCCCAAATAAGGTAAAAGGGTTCTGGAGTCTTCTCAGAATCGTAGGAAGTTTGGGGATAAATAGAGGTGCGGGGGTTATGAGAGGCAGACGAGAGAGAGACCGGACAGAGAGAGCAGAGAGACCATCAGGAAGAGTCCGGAAAATGAAACTAATATAATAAAGAGGAAATTGGATATACCAAAGACAGTGAGAGAAAGAATATTTTATAAACACTATACGATCATGAACCCAGGAATAAATTAAACAAAAAGACCCAGAGTTATGTTTTATAACATGGGGTCTTTTCTGGTGCCGTGACCAGGATGACGAACTTGGACATGGAGCGCAAGAAATGGGCATAAAATGTGAGTGACAAGAATGCAACATGGCCGAAAATGTAGGGCTTTTATTTGGTAACTTCGGGCAACAACTTACCGGATTAACGTCAGCAATCAATGTCCAAGGGGTTGTTGGTTCTATACCTCCTTATGATGGGGATACAAAAAATGTAGAGAATGGCTCAGTGCTATAGATAAGGTAGCCACATTAACACAAATAGGGCCCGATAGAACTAAACTAATTGCGTACCAAACAAGCAGGGGGGCAGTAAGTGAGTATATAAAAAGATTTTTAACTGAAGCACCCGGTGGTACGTGGGCGGAATTAAAACAATAATTAAGGGGACGTTTCTCAGATGTAAGCGACCCTCGGCATGCTTTTGTCGTGTTAAGAAAAACACGTCAAAAAGAACATGAAAGTGTTCAGGTGTATGCTGAGAGACTCCTTACTCTGGCAGAAGATGCATACATAGGAATGCAACAAGGGAATCCTGCCATTGAAAGGCAGATGATAGTTTTTTTTACAGATGGGTTAGTAAATGACCAATTAAGGTCAAAGGTCATGAGGGATAACCCACAAACCTTTCAGGGCGCAGTAACCTGCGCAATGACAGAACAAAATCTGCGGAAAAGATTCGCACTAAGAATGCCGCAGCGTTCTGGTCCTTCAATCCCTGTGCATGGGCCTGAACCTATGGAAATAGGCCAGAATAGGGTACGAAATAGGGAATTGGTATGCTGGGAGTGCAACCAAACAGGTCACCCTCAGAGGCTGTGCCGGAAGTTAAGGAATAGGAACCCTAGAAAAAGGTTAAACTAAGACGCTCTCCTTACAATGAAACCGGTAGGCAGGGCAATAAAACAATGATTTATGAAATACCCTTAGCAGGCTCACCAAGTTCAGTATTGTTAACTTTTGGTAAACAGAAATTTAGATCACTTGTAGATTCAGGAGCTCAAGTATCACTTATGCATAAACGAGTATTTGACTTATTGCAGCCAAAAACGAAACTTTTAAATAGTATTAAGTTACAAGCAGTAAATGGTAATACTATGGACACATTAGGTCGTGCTATATTGACATTTAAGCTAGGTGACGTGACTGTGAAACAATGCTTCCATATTGTAAATGAAATGAATAGGAATTTGCTTTTAGGTCGTGACTTTCTGACAGAACACGGCGTAAGACTTTATTTTGACATCAATAAATTGAGAAATAGGGAGTACCTATGTTCCATTAGAGGAGGATATACATATTAGTTCATTGTTACGTTTACAACAAGGTATAGAAGTAAAGCCTCAAACGTCAGTTTTATGTGTAACTAAAAATAAGTCCCATATGAGAAATAATGGAGGGATAGTTCAAACCAAAACTGTGGTTTCAGGTTTTATAGGGTCAGAACCAGGCCTAATGGTAAGTCACTCAATATAGCAAAGATATCAAAACATGGTAATCTACCGTTACTATTAGTTAACAGTACTAATAAAACATACCATCTTAAGAAGGGTTGTATTATCGCAAAAAATGAATCAGTAAATGAAAAAGAAATAAATCAAACATCATGTCACTTAGGAGATAAAAGTGTAGAGACAAAAGATGAAAATAGTACTGAAAATCCGTCAATGCATGATAAAATCATACAGGAACTTGTAAAGAAAAATGAAAATTTGTTTTGTAGAACATGATAAAGATTTGACCCATACCGACACGGTAAAAATGAGAATTGATATTGCTAATAGTCCGCCAATAAAAATGAAACCGTATAGAACTCCGTTAAACAAACGTGAAATGGTAGATAAGGCCATTGATGAAATGTTGGATGCTAAGATTATCAAAAAGATCACAATCACCATTTTCTTTTCCTGTAGTAATAGTTGATAAGAAAGATGGAACAAAAAGGTTTTGTGTTGATTTCAGGCAATTAAACAAAATCACTAAACCATTTTCATTTGCGTTACCTGTAATTGATGATATTTTAGCCAGGTTAGACCAAGCAAAATATTTTACGTGTTTAGACCTTAAAAAGTGGGTATTGGCAAGTATTGGTAGATGAAAAAGATAGACCTAAAACAGCCTTTGTTTGTCATAGAGGACTCTTTGAATTTCTTGTAATGCCTTTTGGGTTAACTTCAGCTCCAGCAGTTTTTAGTGAATTAATGTCAATAGTACTAGAAGGGTTAGATCACATGGCTATAGCTTATTTGGATGATATTTTAATTTTCATTTTCTCTGAATTTGAAACTTTATAAAAATTTTTGTAATGGCCAAAATTTTTAAAATTCCCAGCGGATTTAAAAGTTGTTACCTCTATTTCTTTTGGCAATCAAGTTCTGCCCTGCAAAGAAAAATGTACAAGATTCTATTGAAAAGATGTTTGCTTGATAGTTTTACAATTTATATTTGCAAACTCATATGATAGTAGCGATTTGAAAGGCAAAAATCCTAAATATTTTCTACCTGTAATTGATCCCGATATTTGCTGCCAAGACCACAAAATTTTTATTAGACCATTGTGCTGAATTATATTTAGTTGGATTTGACAAAAATCCCATGCAATCAATGAGGTTATTAACTATTTTCATGTAATGCCTTTTAAAAGAAACTGAACTCCATTTTTTTGTAAATTGTTAAATAGAATACCCCGAAGGGTCAAGATCAATGGCTTTTATACAAGTTTTTATTTGTTTGTGGCCAAAAATGGTTAATTACAGAACTCTAAAGAAATGATTTTTGAAAAGGAATTGTTTATGATTTGACGGAATTTTAAAAACGAGGAAGAAATTGAAGAAAACGATCGGACACTAACAAAGATATTTGGTTTCATGTATGCATTTTAGGGATGGAATAATTTATTAACTAAATGTGACAAGGAAAGGCCATTAGACGGATTTGGGTTTACAATAAGCTGGCCCTTATAGACGATTTGTTACACAAGATTTTCTCAGAAATTGCTGAAACCTATCATTTGATTAACAAGAATTAGGGCAAGGTTTTAAATGGACACCGTCATGTCATTAAAGCATATTGAGTATCTAATGAAGTTTAAAACGGCCATACCACAACTTGCTGTATCACAGACGTAAATAAAACCAATACGTAATTAGATACTGACGGCTAGTGATAAGCAAAGTGTATAGGAGGCCAGGTTTAAACACAAAGACTCGGACACTTACGGAAGATTCATCATTCCAAATGTTAAAAATGAGCGTCCAATATACTTTTGTTCGCATAAATATAAGTGAAACACAATGTCGCTGGACAACTATTGAAAAAAGAACGCGTATGTTACCGGCATATCGCATTGGTGTTACCGTGCAAAATTTACAAAAATTGTACAAAATCTCGCCCAGTTGTGCACTTGTTTCCGACCCTTGATTGGTTTGTTTAGTTTTACGTCCCTATTAACAGAACAGGGTCATGTAAGGGACTTCCGTCCCCCCCCCCAGTGTCCACAAATAACACATCCACTACGCCTTCACCTACACTTCTCCGGGGTGTGAATTGACGATGCTTAACCAGTTTTACCCTTCCTGCTCAACAGACCTCTCAAACCAACGCCAGTTTGGGAACGCCTGCCAGAAGTAGCACAATCTTACGCTTTGCGGCTCCACCGCCAGCTTCTCCTCGACAACATTATGGACATGTTACAGATTTAGAGTACCCCCACCATAAGATCCTCTGACCTTCCCAACCTGTCGGATACCAACGATCCTTGGAATTGCTCCAACGATTGAATGCACCAACACGGTCGGCCCCTAGTATTCGGATTCCTACAGATATTGGGGCTAGCTATTAATTAATAATTGCTTCGTCCTACAGAAAAATGTTTCAGGATTTCGCCCCATGAGCGGGGTTATTTACAAAAACTCCAATTTAGGATCCATCTCGAATCCACAATGTTAAACAATGATCGTTCTTAGTAATTGTGGATAATTTGTGTCTTTATTTAACTTTATATATTACGTTGTAACCTTAACTTGCAAATACAGTGCGGACATTGCGTCGACTAATTTTGTTATAAAACGGATGATCACAACTTTTCAAAGCAGGTGATTAATATTTATTATTTTTGACGATAACTTTATGACAATTGAGTGAAAAAGTCTCTTCGTTGTGATTCCTTATAATATTGATTGACGCTGTGGTGTGAATTTCTTCAGTGGATTATTAAACTATAACGACAATACAAAACAATTGACTAATAATTAGTAATTGATTGCAACTTTGTGACATTATTGATGAAAATGTCTTCGTGTGATCCTTAATTTATTGACGCTGTGGTGTGAATTTCATTCATTGGATTATCGACTAATAAAATCAATAGAAGTCGTTCCGCTTCATTATGAATCCTGGATTATATTAATTATGTGAACTAAGTGTATTTTATGCGTGGGGACCTTATTAAATTAATTAATTAACATACGTGGATTACTACGCCTGTGGATTATACTACTTAAAGACATGGGATTATGAAGTTATGAACTGTGCTAACCAAATATTTATTTTATAGACGTGTTACAAAAAGGTCTTAAATATGTTGAATAATAACATGTATTGACAGATAATTATAGGGAAGAGTTGTAACGAACAAAAAGCTGGGTCTTAGTAATATTATCATCAAGGAAGTAATTGTATAGGCATTACAGATGGGAGGTACAAAAAGTAGTATGTACAACATATTGACAGATAATTATAGGGAGGTCATTAGGCATCAAGTAATGGGGTTCACATACAAGTCATTACATAGCTAATGACCAGTACACATATGCTGTAATTAGATACAATTACCTAAGTAAAGAGCCTAGACTTAGTAGTAGGAGTAAAACGCTGGTCAAGCAGTTTATACTGGACATGGGCCCAAATAAGGTAAAAGGGTTCTGGAGTCTTCTCAGAATCGTAGGAAGTTTGGGGATAAATAGAGGTGCGGGGGTTATGAGAGGCAGACGAGAGAGAGACCGGACAGAGAGAGAGAGAGACCATCAGGAAGAGTCCGGAAAATGAAACTAATATAATAAAGAGGAAATTGGATATACCAAAGACAGTGAGAGAAAGAATATTTTATAAACACTATACGATCATGAACCCAGGAATAAATTAAACAAAAAGACCCAGAGTTATGTTTTATAACATGGGGTCTTTTCTGGTGCCGTGACCAGGATGACGAACTTGGACATGGAGCGCAAGAAATGGGCATAAAATGTGAGTGACAAGAATGCAACATGGCCAAAAATGTAGGGCTTTTATTTGGTAACTTAGGGCAACAACTTACCGGATTAACGTCAGCAATCAATGTCCAAGGGGTTGTTGGTTCTATACCTCCTTATGATGGGGATACAAAAAATGTAGAGAATGGCTCAGTGCTATAGATAAGGTAGCCACATTAACACAAATAGGGCCCGATAGAACTAAACTAATTGCGTACCAAACAAGCAGGGGGGCAGTAAGTGAGTATATAAAAAGATTTTTAACTGAAGCACCCGGTGGTACGTGGGCGGAATTAAAACAAGAATTAAGGGGACGTTTCTCAGATGTAAGCGACCCTCGGCATGCTTTTGTCGTGTTAAGAAAAACACGTCAAAAAGAACATGAAAGTGTTCAGGTGTATGCTGAGAGACTCCTTACTCTGGCAGAAGATGCATACATAGGAATGCAACAAGGGAATCCTGCCATTGAAAGGCAGATGATAGGTTTTTTTACAGATGGGTTAGTAAATGACCAATTAAGGTTAAAGGTCATGAGGGATAACCCACAAACCTTTCAGGGCGCAGTAACCTGCGCAATGACAGAACAAAATCTGCGGAAAAGATTCGCACTAAGAATGCCGCAGCGTTCTGGTCCTTCAATCCCTGCGCATGGGCCTGAACCTATGGAAATAGGTCAGAATAGGGTACGAAATAGGGAATTGGTATGCTGGGAGTGCAACCAAACAGGTCACCCTCAGAGGCTGTGCCGGAAGTTAAGGAATAGGAACCCTAGAAAAAGGTTAAACTAAGACGCTCTCCTTACAATGAAACCGATAGGCAGGGCAATAAAACAATGATTTATGAAATATACCCTTAGCAGGCTCACCAAGTTCAGTATTGTTAACTTTTGGTAAACAGAAATTTAGATCACTTGTAGATTCAGGAGCTCAAGTATCACTTATGCATAAACGAGTATTTGACTTATTGCAGCCAAAAACGAAACTTTTAAATAGTATTAAGTTACAAGCAGTAAATGGTAATACTATGGACACATTAGGTCGTGCTATATTGACATTTAAGCTAGGTGACGTGACTGTGAAACAATGCTTCCATATTGTAAATGAAATGAATAGGAATTTGCTTTTAGGTCGTGACTTTCTGACAGAACACGGCGTAAGACTTTATTTTGACATCAAGAAATTGAGAATAGGGAGTACCTATGTTCCATTAGAGGAGGATATACATATTAGTTCATTGTTACGTTTACAACAAGGTATAGAAGTAAAGCCTCAAACGTCAGTTTTATGTGTAACTAAAAATAAGTCCCATATGAGAAATAATGGAGGGATAGTTCAAACCAAAACTGTGGTTTCAGGTTTTATAGGGTCAGAACCAGGCCTAATGGTAAGTCACTCAATATAGCAAAGATATCAAAACATGGTAATCTACCGTTACTATTAGTTAACAGTACTAATAAAACATACCATCTTAAGAAGGGTTGTATTATCGCAAAAAATGAATCAGTAAATGAAAAAGAAATAAATCAAACATCATGTCACTTAGGAGATAAAAGTGTAGAGACAAAAGATGAAAATAGTACTGAAAATCCGTCAATGCATGATAAAATCATACAGGAACTTGTAAAGAAAAATGAAAATTTGTTTGTAGAACATGATAAAGATTTGACCCATACCGACACGGTAAAAATGAGAATTGATATTGCTAATAGTCCGCCAATAAAAATGAAACCGTATAGAACTCCGTTAAACAAACGTGAAATGGTAGATAAGGCCATTGATGAAATGTTGGATGCTAAGATTATCAAAAGATCACAATCACCATTTTCTTTTCCTGTAGTAATAGTTGATAAGAAAGATGGAACAAAAAGGTTTTGTGTTGATTTCAGGCAATTAAACAAAATCACTAAACCATTTTCATTTGCGTTACCTGTAATTGATGATATTTTAGCCAGGTTAGACCAAGCAAAATATTTTACGTGTTTAGACCTTAAAAGTGGGTATTGGCAAGTATTGGTAGATGAAAAAGATAGACCTAAAACAGCCTTTGTTTGTCATAGAGGACTCTTTGAATTTCTTGTAATGCCTTTTGGGTTAACTTCAGCTCCAGCAGTTTTTAGTGAATTAATGTCAATAGTACTAGAAGGATTAGATCACATGGCTTTAACTTATTTGGGTGATATTTTAATATTTTCAAAAACCATTGAAGACCACATTAAAGATGTTCAAACAGTTTTTGATAGATTGAGACAACATAATTTGAAATTAAAAAGGAAGAAATGTAATTTTGTTAAAGATGAAACAAAGTATTTGGGTTTTGTAATTAATAGGAATGGAATTAAACCAGAAATGGACAAGGTAAAGGCCATTAGATCCATGGGTGAACCCACTAATGTAAGAGAAGTTAGAGGATTTATCGGTTGTGTCAGTTATTATAGACGATTTGTACCAAATTTCTCAGAAATTGCTGAACCTATCATAGCATTAACAAGAAAAAGGGCAAGGTTTAAATGGACTCCGTCATGTCAAAAAGCATTTGAGTATCTCAAAGAAAGTTTAACTGCCATACCACAACTTGCGTATCCAGACGTAAATAAACCATACGTATTATATACTGACGCTAGTGATAAGTGTATAGGAGCATGTTTAACACAAAGATCGGACAATACGGAAGATTCTATTCCAAATGTTAAAAATGAGCGTCCAATATACTTTTTGTCGCATAAACTAAGTGAAACACAATGTCGCTGGTCAACTATTGAAAAAGAAGCGTATGTTCGGCTATCGCATGGTATTACCGTGCAAAATTACAAAATTGTACAAAATCTCGCCCAGTTGCACTTGTCCGACCCTTGACTTCCGTCCCAGTGTCCACCACATACACATCCACTACGCCTTCACCTACACTTCTCCGGGGGGAATTGACGATGCTTAACAGTTTACCTCCTGCTCAACGACCTTCAACCACGCCAGTTTGGGACGCTGCCAGAAGAGCACATCTACGCTTTGCGGCACCACCGCCAGCTTCTCCTCGACAACATTTGGACATGTTACGATTTAGAGTACCCACCAGAGATCCTCCGACCTTCCAACCTGTCCGATTCCAACGATCCCTGGAATTGCTCCAACGTTTGAATGCACCAACACGGACGCCCAGTAATCGGGTCCCTACAGATAGTGGGGCTAGCATTAATAATAATGCTACGTCCACAGAAAATGTTTCAGGATCCCCCATGAGCGGGTTATTAAACCCAATATCGGATCCAACTCGATCCACAATGTAAACAATGATGTTCTTAGTAATTGTGGATATTTTGTGTTATTTAACTTTACATATTACGTTGTAACCATAACGTGCAATACAGTGCGGACATTGCGTGGCAACAATTGTTATAAAAGGATGATCACTACTTTCAAGCAGTGATTAATATTTATTATTTGACATAACTTTATGTCAATATTGATTAAATCTCTTCGTGTGAACCTTATATTATTGACGCTGTGGTGTGAATTTCTTCAGTGGATTATTAACTATACACAATACAAACAATGATTAATAATTAGTAATTGATTGCAACTTTGTGACAATATTGATGAAAATGTCTTCGTGTGATCCTTATATTTATTGACGCTGTGGTGTGAATTTCTTCAGTGGATTATTGACTATATACAATAGAAGTCGTTCCACTTCATTATGAATCCTGGATTATTAATTACGTGAACTATGTGTATATTATGCGTGGACCTTATAAAATTAATTAATTAACATACGTGGATTACTACCGCCTGTGGATTATACTACTTAAAGACATGGGATTATGAAGTTATGAACTGTGCTAACCAAATATTTATTTTATAGACGTGGAAGTTATGAACTGTGCTAACCAAATATTTATTTTATAGACGTGGAAGTTATGAACTGTGCAAGCCAATGCAATTAATAAACATTATGCGCATTGATTATAATTCTAGGCGTTATGCGTATTGTTTTGATTTCTAAGTGATCTGCATTATAATTTGAATGAAGTGGTAAGAGAGGTGAGAGGGTGTTGTTCAGGAACTCTATGTTTAACGAACCTAAAAAGCTGGGTCTTAGTTGAATATTAGTAATCGGAGTAATGATTAAGCTTTTTTGTAAGTAATTGTCTGGGAACATTTGTCGATTTAACATAACTACAAATATTCCTTAAGTATGGGAGGTGTGTTACAAAAAGGTCTTAAATATGTAATAACATGTATTGACAGATAATTATAGGGAAGAGTTGTAACCAGTATATATATCATCAAGGAAGGTATAGGCATTACAGATGTAGTACACATAGAGGGAGGTCATTAGGCGTAATGGGGTTCATTACAAGTCCATAGCTAATGACCAGTACACATATGCTGTAATTAGATACAATTACCTAAGTAAAGAGCCTAGACTTAGTAGTAGGAGTAAAACGCTGGTCAAGCAGTTTATACTGGACATGGGCCCAAATAAGGTAAAAGGGTTCTGGAGTCTTCTCAGAATCGTAGGAAGTTTGGGGATAAATAGAGGTGCGGGGGTTATGAGAGGCAGACGAGAGAGAGAGACCGGACAGAGAGAGCAGAGAGACCATCAGGAAGAGTCCGGAGAATGAAAAAACTTAGTATAATAAAGAGGAAATTGGATATACCAAAGACAGTGAGAGAAAGAATATTTTATAAAACACTATACGATCATGAACCCAGGAATAAATTAAACAAAAAGACCCAGAGTTTATGTTTTATAACAAGGATGTCTTTTCTGGTGCCGTGACTAGGATGACGAACTTTGGAATGGAGCGCAAGAAATGGGCACTAAAATGTGTAGTGACAAGAATGTATACCATGACCGTAAAATGTTGAGGCTTTTATTTGGTAACTTAGTCGCAACCAATCTAACAGATTAGCGTCAGCAATCAATGTCCATGCGCTGTTGTTGGTTCTTTTACCAACTCCTAAGTATGGGGATGCAAAAAATTGTAGAGGAATGGCTCAGTTGCTATAGATAAGGTAGCCAAATTAACCACAAACTAGGGCCCGATAGAACTAAACTGATTTGCGTACCAAAAATAAACAGTGCGTGGGCTGTTAAAGTAGATGAGTATTTAAAAAGATGATTTAACAGAAGGCAACCCGGTGGTTACGTGAGGGCGGAATTTTAAAACAATAAATGAGGGGGGGACGTTCTCTGATGTAAGCGAACCCTCGTCATGCTTTTGTGTCGTGTTAAGGAAAAAACGTCAATAAATAACATGAAAGTGTATCAGGTGTATGCTGAGAGACACTTACTCTGGGCATAAGAATTCATAAATAGGAATGCAAAATGGAATCCTTCCATTGAAAGGCAGATATAGGTTTTTTTTACAGATGGTTAGTAATGACCAATTAAGAGGTCATCTAGGATAAGTAGTTCATAATGTGACAAACCTTTTTCAAATGCGCAGTAACCTGCGCTGACAAAACAAAATCTGCGAAAAGATTTGCATCTAAGAATGCCGCAAGCGTTTGAAAAACCAACCTTCAATCCCTGTGCATGGGTCGGCCAGGAAATAGACAGAACCCAGGGCTTCCTCATTTGCAGTGCGAATTTCTCAAATTGCCAAATTGGTATGAGGCGTTGCCCAAAAGGAATGCATTTAAAATGTAAAGGTTTCAACTGGAAGTAGTTAGAAACATCCCAGGGCTTATAAATCATTGTTAAGATCCATTATTAAGTAATAAGATCAAAATTGTCGCCTTTACTTTGAACAATCCGGGTCACTAAGTCAAGAATTTAAATTCAACATCTACCTTAGTTCAGGCCAAAGCGATCACATTTTTTTCAGAACTTGACGAAAGTTCACTTAAATGTAAAATGGTTAAACATTGTTTTGTATATTCACCATCTTATGATTTCACTCGACTCAACTTAAATCTGGCTAAAGATGCATGTCGGAATTTGACAACAAGTATTTCGCCATTTCATGAATAGAAATTTTAAATCAAGCAGAAAATAGCAAATGGTATTACAACAATACTTGAGTGAAATGACATTTAAAAAGAGTCGTTTTTGAAACCTATGGCTGTGGCGGCCATCAAATTGTCATTTGAAGTTCGATTTTAATAATTTGAACAAAACTTAGCGGAAAAGCGTTCTCGGGAAATGTCAGGATCATTTCTGGTTTCAATCAAAAAATAAGCTTTATGCACAGTAATGAGAAATTGAGATTAAGTTTAAAATTGTATCAAAAAAAATGGAAAGGTAGATGGTAAAACTAAAAATCTTGGAATTTAATGATTAGGGTCATTGAAAAGATGCAAAGTACCATTGATTAAACTAGACTTTGTAAAATGGGAAACAGATAATTTAGATCAAACAAACAAAAATGCAAGTAAAGTTTCAGTCCAAAATATGCATAAACGAATAATTAGAACTTGAGAAGAAGTTCAAAAAATGTGTTTTCAAGGATGGTCAATCATAACCTAAAAGTTAAAGCAAAACGGCAGATGGTAATAATGGATTTCGGATCGACAGTATAATTGTTAAATATATATAACAACTTAGGTTGAACGGGACCATGTCAAAAAGCATGAATTTCATGAAGTATTAGCCAAAACAATAAAAAAGAAAAAGTTTGTAATAAAGTCCAGTCAAAATTTTGTAATCAAGACATGGACGGCTTGTTAAGTGGACCATTTGGTTTTCTATGATCGATATAACATGTTCCAAATAAAATGTACTAATGAAACTTGTGTTGACCAACAATGTCAAAAGTATATCTTTTCATGCAAGTTTCATATATTAAGTGTAGAATTGACAATGAAGTTCAAAATGTAAAATATTTTTCAAGATGGCGCCCAACATCTTGGATTTTTGGATTTCAGACACAATTACCTACAGTGGTTACAACACTTGTAGTAGGGTAAATGTCAGGTTCATTTCAAGTGCACAGTTTAAGGAGCAAAATTCTCAAAAAATGATAATAACTGGTTTAAAAGAGTATTTTAGTAATATCAGATAGTCAAGATAAAGGCATTTAATTTGGCCATTTGGATTTTTCGGATCGACTTTGAAATAACAGTACTGATTGAGGCAAAGGGACCATCAAAATCCGTAAATGGACTACTGACTTTCAGGAAAAATTGGACTAAGACAGTGAGATGAAAAACAGTATGAAATAATGACACAATGTTAAAAAACATTTAAGACATAAGTTGTACCCAGAAAAATTAGACAAAAGTTTGTTATGAATAAAATGGGGTAAAAACCGGTAAATGGTGACGTGAAGACAATGACGAACTTGGACATTGCGCAATAAATCGAAAAATTAAGTAAAGAATGCAACAAACCGAAAATGAGGGCTTTATGGTAATGAACTTCTGATAGAAAACAAATGAAGTTCTGGAAAGATATTAAAAAAGGATGAATGTCCATTATGTGTGGTTCTATACCTCCTTATGATGCATACAAAAAATGTAAAGAATGGCTCAGTGCTATAGTAAAGGTGGAGCCACATTAACACAAATAGGGCCCGATTAGATTCAAAACTAAATTGCGTACCAAACAAGCAGGGGGGCAAAAAATGTAAGTGAGTATAAAAAAATTTTTTTAACTGAAGCACCCGGTGTGTGTACGTGGGCGGAATTAAAAAACAAGAATTAAGGGGACGTTTTCTCAGATGTAAGCGACCCTCGGCATGCTTTTGTCGTGTAAAAGGAAAAAACACGTCAAAAAAGAACATGAAAGTGTTCAGTTCAGTGTATGTGTTTACTCTGGCAGACTCCTTACTCTGGCAGAAGATGCATACATAGGAATGCAAAAGGGAGGGATCCTGCCATTGAAAGGCAGATGATAGGTTTTTTTTTTACAGATGGGTTAGTAAATGACCAATTAAGAAGGTCAAAGGTCATGAGGGAAATAACCCACAAACCTTTCAGGGCGCAGTAACCTGCGCAATGACAGAACAAAATCTGCGGAAAAGATTCGCACTAAGAATGCCGCAGCGTTCTGGTCCTTCAATCCCTGTGCATGGGCCTGAACCTATGGAAATAGGCCAGAATAGGGTACGAAATATGAAACCGGTAGGCTGGGAGTGCAACCAAATATGTCACCCTCGGAGGCTGTGCCCGAAATTTAGAAATAGGAACCCTAGAAAAAGGTTAAAACTAAGACGCTCTCCTTACAATGAAACCGGTAGGCAGGGCAATAAAACAATGATTTATGAAATACCCTTAGCAGGCTCACCAAGTTCAGTATTGTTAACTTTTGGTAAACAGAAATTTAGATCACTTGTAGATTCAGGAGCTCAAGTATCACTTATGCATGCTAAACGAGTATTTGACTTATTGCAGCCAAAAACGAAACTTTTAAAAAGTAGTATTAAGTTACAAGCTAAATGGTTACAAGCAGTAAATGGTAATACTATGGACACATTAGGTCGTGCTATATTGACATTTAAGCTAGGTGACGTGACTGTGAAACAATGCTTCCATATTGTAAATGAAATGAATAGGAATTTGCTTTTAGGTCGTGACTTTCTGACAGAACACGGCGTAAGACTTTATTTTGACATCTCAAGAAATTGAGAATAGGGAGTACCTATGTTCCATTAGAGGAGGATATACATATTAGTTCATTATTACGTTTACAACAAGGTATAAGGTATAAGTAAAGCCTCAAACGTCTGTTTTATGTGTAACTAAAAAGTTAAGTCCCATATGAGAAATAATGGAGGGATAGTTTCAAACCAAAACTGTGGTTTCAGGTTTTATAGGGTCAGAACCAGGCCTAATGGTAAGTCACTCAATAGCAAAAGATATCAAAACATGTAATCTACCGTTACTATTAGTTAACAGTACTAATAAAACATACCATCTTAAGAAGGGTTGTATTATCGCAAAAAATTGAAT